>NC_079403.1:5052326-5102326 GCF_029220125.1 Pseudoliparis swirei
ATAACTTTCTTCCAGTGGACATCATCACTGTCCCACAGCGGCCGCCTAACCATCTAATTAAAGAGATCGGATTCAGCACAAAAAGCTAAATGTGTGTGTGTGTGTGTGTGTGTGTGTGTGTGTGTGTGTGTGTGTGTGTGTGTGTGTGTGTGGTACAGGTTGTTAAAGGAGCCGTTGTTTTTGGGCTGGAGTGGATCCCTGGACGGTGTTTGTGGAACCAGGGTGGCTCTTCCACAGGAAAACACACACATCCACACACACACATTCACAAGACCCGGTCTGTCCCGAACACACACACAGCTCTGTTCTGTTCGGCCCGGGAGCGAGCGACCCCCCCCCCACAGCTTCTCTCTCTAATGAGACCCATGTGGTGCCACAGGCATCGAGACATCATCACAGAGACGTTCTTCATGTCCCGGTGTCACATGCTCCTGGGCCTCTTATAGACACACAGAGGAAGTATTCTGCTCCTGTACTCACAGAAAAGTACGAGGACCACACTGGAGGAACACTGGCTTACTTTAGGGAACAGGCTGCAGCATTTAGGGGAATCTATTGGCAGGAGTGTCATATAATTATTCATCTGGATATAAGAGGTTTTTTTTGGTGATGGAGCAGGGTGCTCTGCAGAGAGGCCGACATGTTTTTACAGCCCCAGAACATGGGTGGAGTTTCAGGTGGGTGCAATATGCAATCTCACCACTAGATGTCGCAGATTCAACATACGAGCTAGACCTTTAAGTTAAAATATGTATTTATAATCAGGGAATGTACACAAAGTATCAAAAGTAAAAGTACTTAATTGAGAGAAAATATCCCTCTGAGTATGTATCATATTGTATGTATGTATGTGTGTATATATATATATATATATATATATTTATACATATATATAAATATACATATTTATACATATACAGGACTGTCTCAGAAAATTAGAATATTGTGATAAAGTTCTTTATTTTCTGTAATGCAATTAAAAAAACAAAAATGTCATGCATTCTGGATTCATTACAAATCAACTGAAATATTGCAAGCCTTTTATTCTTTTAATATTGCTGATTATGGCTTACAGCTTAAGAAAACTCTAAAATCCTATCTCATAAAATTTTAATATTTCCTCAGACCAAGTTAAAAAAGATTTATAACAGCTGAGTGTTTGTCAAGGCTCAGGAAACCCTTGCAGGTGTTTCGAGTTAATTAGACAATTCAAGTGATTTGTTTAATACCCTACTAGTATACTTTTTCATGATATTCTAATATTTAGAGATAGGATATTTGAGTTTTCTTAAGCTGTAAGCCATAATCAGCAATAAATCAGAATAAAAGGCTTGCAATATTTCAGTTGATTTGTAATGAATCCAGAATGCATGACATTTTTGTTTTTTTAATTGCATTACAGAAAATAAAGAACTTCATCACAATATTCTAATTTTCTGAGACAGTCCTGTATATATCAATATTTGTATATATATATCAACATTTATATATATATATATAAATATTTATACATATATAGAGATATATATATAGACTTATATATATATATACATATATATACATAGACATATACTTATATATATATAAATACATATATATATATATAGGTAATACAAATTTGTAAAATCTGCTTTTTTGATATTTCTCCTGAAGCACAAAAATGATAAAATTCTGAAATAGAAAAATGGACTCATCGTTTAGTACCCATTTTTAAGTACTGGGTATTTTCATTTATTAAAAAATCTTTTTATAACCAGAAACTATTACTTTAAGATAAAGTATAAGTGTAATGAAATGGAAGTATGTTTTGGCATTACGGAATGACCAATGAAAGGTGACGGCAGTGCGACTTAAATAGGGAACTGCTGCACATCTGGCCGCTTCAGGAGTTTCAATCCCGTGTCAGTTTCCTGACTCTACTGTAACATTTCACAAGGACGGCATCAAACAGACGACACACACTCCGAGGAAAGTGTGCTGCACCCTAATGTGGCATTTATGACTCAGAGAATGTTTATATACGACATATGCTGACGTTTATTAAGTATCTGGAGGAGACTTTTTAAGATGTTTGTGGTGAGAATGAACCAAAAAGAAAAAAGTTGATGCCTGGAAACCAAAACAATGAGCTAAAAGACACGAAAATAAACACACACACACACACACACCCTGCCCCACCCCCATTCCATTCATTCATTGATAAAATAACTTCAATTACTTATTATCTCTGCTCTAAGTTCCTCCAGGATCACATTAAATAGCATTAAATGACATTTCTTTCGCCCCTTCCACATCATTACTCAGAGATTTGGCTCCGTGATGATTCGGTTACATTTTGGGAATCAATGATCCACCTGAGCTTTCCTCAGGTCGGGTATTTATTGAAGACTCGGCTGAGTTGAGTCACTTTGACTCACTCACACTTCCCCTTGTGCCGGGATGAGAGACACTGGCACAACAATAATCATCATCATCATCACCACCATCATCATCATCACCATCAAGCAAGCCTGCATGACTCCACCCACTTTCAGAGCAGCTGACCTACCAGTTCCTGTAAGAAGTTGCCCCCCCCCCGCTGTCACCTCCTTCAAAGCCTCATTAGAGCGACCGGTCTCACCATAAAGCGACATGACAGCCTCCCGCTCAGCAGGACATCCCTCAGACATCCCTCAGACATCCTTCAGACGACCTTCAGACATCCTGTGTCTCTCACCTTCGCCATCTATCGCTCTCAGTTCCGTTTGACTACGACAGCTTTTTTTAAATCATTAAAATGAGTTTCTAATAAAGATTTCTACGCCTCCTGATTGGGTGAAATGTGCTTCTGAAACCTGCCAAGACTTCATGCCTTATGGGAAACACTCATTGCACTTTCTGTCAATAGTTTGGAATTTCAGGGTGAGTTTACCATCGTTAAAATAAATCGTGGTTTCTGGTGCTGCGGATACTTAAACGTTTTTATTTGCACGTTTTATCGGATATCTACATCGTCATGGTCTTAACATTTAGTGTAACTGAAGGTCTTTTTGTAGAAGGTCTGCAAAGAAAAAACTAAAGTATCTGCATCCCCAGAAACCACCGGGACGAAAGAAAATACGATTTTTTTGGGGGTTAATTTTGCGAAACTGACACTCAAATTCTTTTAATCCACGGATTTGACCATTTGAATGCAGAAAAAAAAAGAAAAAATTAAAGCTTATTAAGCATTTCCCCCCAAAAAACGTTATTCCTGGCAGCGAGACAGCCTTTAAAACGGTATTTTGTACATTTATTTTCCGACCACGTGAAACACACCACACACTGAACGGATGAGAGAAGAGGAAAGAAAAGAAAAAAGGATTGAAAGTAAAAAACGAACCAGACACGAGGGAGCAGCAGCAACAGAGACGCGTCCCTACCGTCCTCTCCTCCGGGTCGTTACACACACACAGGCGGAGCGGCGTACACCAGCGCCGGCAGCAGGAGACGGTGTGTGTGTGTGTGTGTGTGTGTGTGTGAGTGTGTGTGTGAAGATGGAAACGTCAGTGAAAAACTGGAAAACCTCTCCTCCTCCTCCCCCCCTTCTCTCCCTCCCTCTGCCGAGCTCTGACTTCTGCTTTGCTTGTCGAATCCCTGCAGGATGTGTGTGTGTGTGTGTGTGTGTATGTGTATGTGTGTGTGTGTCAACATAGAAAAAAACACTTCCTGTGCTGTAAAACAGAAACAGGGGAAGGGGAGGAGCCAAGGCCGGGACTTCCTTCCTCCACGTCTCAGGATACAATGATCACAGCATCAAAACATGCATGGAGTGAGTGAGTGAGTAAGTGTGTGTGCGTGTGTGTGTGTGTGTGTGTGTGGGGGGGGGGGGGGGGTCGTCTCACCTTGTCCCCCTCCGAGTCCACGTCCATGGAGCGCGGTCTGAGCCTGATGGGCTGGTCTTTGAAGATGTCGCCGAAGCCGAACCCTCGGATCTTCACAGGACACAATATTTAAAGGGACATTACTCTTTTAAAAAAACAGAAAATAGAAGGGGAAAAAAAAGTGAGAGAATCTGAGGTTTTGAGTTTCCCACGCTGACCCCTGGTGGCCCCGAGAGAGTGATGCTCTGTGTGTGGGCAGGAGGGAGGGTGGGGGGAGTGAGGGGGGGGGGGGTCATCAGCTGTATCAGGGGTTTGTGAATGAGTCACCACGGCGACGGCAGCATCGTCATCCGCGTGTTTCTCATCGTTTCTACACACAACGGACATTCGTCCCCCGCAGTCACACAAGCTGTTGGTTTATCCGGTCGTCCCCCAAACGGGGAAATTCATGCGGATGTCTTGACTGGGGGAGGGGGGGGGGGGATTTGCCTCAACCAATCAGGAGAGAGAAACCGTTCTCACGCTGATCAAAATAAATGTGACTGTTTTCAGGTGTTTGGTTATCCACGGCTTTCATGAATAGTCATAAAAAGAAAAGGTCATGACTCAGCATCTTTGAGTCAGTGTGGTTTTTATTATGCGTTTCTTAGACGCCTGAAATAAAATCTGTCAACACAAGGTTCAGTTATTTTATCGTTTTGTTCCACATATCTTTTTAAAAAAAATTTAAAAAGAGGCGGTTGCTCAGCAGTGGATAAATAAGCCGACAGGAAGTCATCCCGTGTGGTCAGTTTGTTTATTATCTTTTTGCTTCTGCATTCAGTCATAAAATAAATATTTAATTTGTCAAACTTGCTGAACAAAATGTACAAGTATCGTAAACAACTTTAGTTTAACTTCCTGTTGGCCTGCAGATGTACGTTGTCACTGCAGTAATAAATGTAGATAGGTAGCTATGGTGACGTCCTCATTCTTAAACCCTGCCTCCCGTAACTTCTAAATTCATCAATTATTTCTCCGACCGACCAATAGCAGCCAGCGGACGAATCAGAGACGTGGGAAGCAAAGCAGAAGTAATAATACTTGATGTACCGCAGCTTTTATTTGTCGCTACCACAAACAGCCGCTCACCTTTCCCCACGCGCAACTGGGTGAACTGTCCCTTTAAGCCTTAAAGGGACAGTTCACCCCCAGAATTTAAAAATAGATGTTTTTTTTCAATTCTTCTTTTCTTTCAGACTTTGTTGGCGAGCGGTTTCACGGAGGGAACTCGGGTTGAAAGAAAGTAGTTCCTCCATGAAACTGCGCACAGCAAGGTCTGTGGGTGGTCTTGAGCAACCGGGGGAGGGGAGGGGAGGGGGGGGGGGTCATGAAGTTTTGGCAAACTGGCTGCAGGGGATGGACACAAACGCAGACACGGGGAAACAGAAGGACGACGCAAGGTGAATTTAATAAACTAAAACATAAAAAACACACAGAGCTCTCAAGTCCAAAAAATGTGTAATTAAAAAATTATTAAAAACACAAACAGGTAATCCACAAAGACCGGCACACGGGATACAAACAGGCAGCGCACATACCAGGACTAGAAGCAGACGGACAAACACCAAGATGGGAGACACAAGAGGGGTTTAAATATACCGGCAGGTGCAGGTGATTAGACACAGGAGGATTCAATCAGGGGGCGGGGCTGACAATCAGGGAAAAAGGCGGGAAAACACAGGACTCAAGAAGCTAACACAAAATAAAAGAAGAAACACACTAATGCCATATGAATAATACACTGGAGGAAGAAGATATCTCTGCAACTCAATCGTAGACGTGATAAATAGCACGACACGGTAAGAGTAACACACATATTCTTGGTTTTTGGGTGTACTGTCTCTTTAAAAAATAAACCACGAGGCGTGGAGGAGATTTGAGTCAAACATGTGTGTGTTTGGGAAAATACTGAGCAGGGGGAGGGAGTGAGTACAGACATCTCATTATTTCTATTTTTCACTGTACAGCCTCTCTCTCTCTCTCTCTCTCTCTCTCTCTCTCTCTCTCTCTCTCTCTCTCTCTCTCTCTCTCTCTCTCTCTCTCTCTCTCTCTCTCTCTCTCTACAGGGCATTAGGATTTTTATGTTCTTCTTTTTGTTTTGCAGATCTAACAGAGTTCCAGCTCCAGGGCGGGACACATCTTGTCTGATGGTGGTCCTGATGACCAGGGTGAAGAATTTGTTGTTGTTTACACTAAATAAACAACGGTGGAGCGAAGAGGAGCAGAGAGTCAACAACATGAAGCATCCATTACCTTCTTGGGTTGAATCTCTCCTGAACCCGTCTCTGACCGGCTGTCGGCTCCATCGCTCTCACTGCCCGGGCTGTCCTTACCTACACACACACACACAGTCACAGAGACACATACACACACACACACACACAGGCACAGACACATACATACACACACACACACATGGACACAAACACACACAGACACACACACACATAGACACACATACATAGACACACACACACACAAACATACACAGACACACACAGAGACACACATACATACACACACACACACAATCCACAAGGCATTTTAACTTCTGCAAATGTATTTCCAGTCGAGTCGTGTTCATTATTTATAGTTTAATGTCATAATAATTAAAACGTGCTAAAACACGGTGCAGCTGATGTTATTTTTAATAAACGCCTCCCGCCATCTGATTGGCCGAGACTCACTGGTGCGGTTGCTGCGCAGCTCCTCCTGCGAGGTGTCCAGGGAGGACGTCTCCGACTCCGCCTGGACAACTTTGGTGAAGTTGGAGGGGAACATTCCGGACTTCCCATTCAGAAACCCCTCCCACCAGCCCTCCTCCACCTTAACACACACAAACACACGCACACACACACACACACACACACACGACCAGAAGATTTACACTGATATCTACAGAAGCACCCGACTCTCCAAAGAGGAAGCGGTTGTTTTCTCTTTTGAAGGTCAAGTTGCCCTGAAGGTCACATCAGGGCGTCTCACGCTATCCGTGAGTCGGCGTGCTTTTTCTGGCTATTCTGACCCACAATCCTTTGCGCCGCAGATGTATGAGCGAGAGGGTCAAAGTTCAAAAGGTGCAACGTAACGAGACAGTTGAGCGCATACAGCAGGACCACAAGCCCAACCACAAGTTCTCAGATCTTTTGCATCGGATTGAGTGAAAATCAAAGAATGTACTTCTTTTAATAATAATAATAATAATAATATATTTTTATAGCGCTCTTCAAAGTACTTAAAGTCGCTTTTTTTTTAACGGTGCCATTTTATTCAATTTTTTTTTAAAGGTGCCATTTATTTTATTTTTGAAAAGTGCCATTTTTAAAAAAAAAATTTTTTTAAAGGTGCCATTTATTTAACTTTTTAACGTGCCATTTTAGAAAAAAATTTAAAGGTGCCATTTATTTAATTTTTTTAACAGTGCCATTTTTTTTTTTTTTTTTTAAAGGTGCCATTTATTTTATTTTGAAAAGTGCCATTTACTTTTACTTTTTTTAAAGGTGCCATTTATTTAACTTTTTTAACGGTTATTTTATTCTCTACGGTGCCATTTAAAAAAAAATCTGTCCACTTGCTCGAACCCCATGGGGGGGCATTTCACCTCCGCCACAGGGGGGCATGAGTGAGTAACTTGAATTCAGCCGTGTACAAGCGACACGGTTTATTTATCGTCATCGTGCACACACTAAATAAACTTTTTTCTTTATTTCAGCTCCTCATATCTTTGATATTTGGATTAAATAATTATAACCGATATGGAATCTGGTCAGTGCCCTCACGACATTTTAATCTCTCGTCATCCACGTGTGTCCTAATGTTTAAAAAGAGATGACTGTGCTGAGAAAACATTTGTTTCTGTGTTTTCTGCACACCGGCCTTTTATGAAGCGTATATTTATTATTCGGCGACATCGCTCTTACCTCTGATATGATCTCCACGACATCGCCTATTTTCAGCTCCAGCTCGTCTTCATGCTGAGGCGCGTAGCTGAACGCCGCTTTACATCTCCGCTTACGGATCTGCTCTACTGCACACACACACACACACACGGAGAACAAGAGCACACACACACATATTTTAGGCTTACGTATGACATAATTGGCTCCCTCACTAATCCATAATCCAGGATTTACAGTTGGCGACAGGTGTTCACAGACTTATTAAAAGCCCTCATATCTTGAGAATAAAACGCTGACCTTTGACCTTTCATTTCGAGGACCTCCTAAACGACCAGCCCTGACACCGAATGCTTGTTTGTCTTCCACTCATTAGCTGCTCATTACTCTTGACTCATCCCACACCAGCTGGAGCTTTAAGACGAAGCCGTTCCTCTTGTGTCCACCAGGTGTCACCCCTCAAATTAAATGTAGTGTGTGCGTGTAAGGTATAAGATAAAAGATGTATTCTTCTCTAGATTACCACATAGGAATAAGAGTAAAAATATAGACATATATGAACAATAGAGTGTAAAGTATTAAGTGTATAAAAAGTAATACAACCACAAAATACAAGAGCGATAAAAGTAAGCACAGTAAAACATTCATAAAAATAGAAACACGAGTCAGAATATGAAATACATGAGAAGTAAATGATGGAGGAAGTATTCAGATGATTCAGTTTAGTAATAGTACTAATAACACATTGTTAAAATACTCCATTAAATGTTAAAATAATTTTAAAAGTATTTCGGAAAATGGGCTTAAAGTTTGTCATTTTTATATGAAATTGTTTTAATAAGTTTTGTGTCCATAACAAAGTAGAAGTAGCTCAAATTAGTAATTTACATTCGACGTGTGTATATTAAGTGTGTGTGTGTGTGAGTGTGTGTGTGTGTGTCTGTACGAGGAATGATTGACCCAAATCCTTCCTCACACTAATAGCATCCATGTGTGAAGACTTAAACCTGCCCGATGACTAACAAGTATGAACATGTGTGTGTGTGTGTGTGTGTGTGTGTGTGTGTGTGTGTGTGTGTGTGTGTGTGTGTGTGTGAGTGTGTGTGTGTGTGTGAGTACCTTTCCGGCCCGACCGTACGCTGACGTCCGACACGGGGCTGGCTCTCCCGTTGGAGAGGTCAGACCTGATCATGCTCGCCTGTCCTCCATCCCTCTTCCCCTCTTTCTTGATCTCCTACGGAGAGAGAGGAGGAAGAGGAGGTTAGTGGAGGAGGAGGAGGAGGAAGAGGAGGAGGAGGAAGAGGAGGAGGAGGAGGAAGGATGAAAAGATATAGATGGACGTTCAGGTGAGAACACAAAGTAAAATTCAATACAATAAAATATTTTCATAAGTCTCATGGGAACTGTGTAATATCAATATAAGAAGCTTTTCAAAGTAAAATACATATATAAATAATGTAGTTACAGCATAAGGGCAATATATGAATAATTAATATTGACACAATACCATGACGATGATGTGTAATTAATGTAGCGATCAGCAGAATAAATAACACAAAATATGACAGTCGAATGTATTTTGGGATGAATTTGACAAAATTCAGATAGAAAAACTCCCAAAGTGGAACAATAAGTAAAACAATAAGTCACTCAAATTAAAATGAAGAAAAAAGATAAGAAAAATGCCTCATAAAGACAAACAGCACATCTTATTACAAGATAAAGGATTATCTCATTTTATCTTATTGCCCCAGAAAAAAGAGGAAATTTATGCCGACATCAAAATAAAAAGTGCTTCTGCGTGAAATGGTTTTAGTCAAATGTACGAACTTTAATGTCGGCGGTAATAATGTTAAACACAAGTCAAACTAAATAGAATTAAATCGTCAACACAGCCGCCTAAAGATTCCCAAATTCCCAAATTCTTCGTCATGACTGAAATCTTTTTGTCATATTCTATAATTTTTTATTGCAAACACGTCTTTTATGGTTATTTGTGATGCAATAAAACGAGCTCATCAAAAAAGGCAAATGAGGTGTATTTTCTGCTTTAGAGGCCGGTGTCCCAGGTGAGGCTCACTGTTTACCTTCAGCTTGAACAAACACAAACACACAAACACACAAACAAACACACAAACACACAGAGCCCCCCCCCCCCCCCCATAACTCCGCCTCTCCGCCGGCACGACTTTCACTTGCGTGAAGATTCTCCAGCCAGCAGGAGAAAGTGATCCAGAGGAACACGACGAATCAACAAGGGGGCAGATGGGGAGACGACACACACACACACACACACACACACACACACACACTCACACTCACAGAGAGGTAGACATGGCGCCTCACGTCTCCCCTCCACATTCATCATGACGCTGTTTCATAAGGCCCGGCCCCCCAGTGGCCTCGTGAAACCAGTGGAGCACGCTGGTTTACTGACTCACACACACGCACAGCGCTACAAACACACACACACACACACACACACACACACACACACACACACACACACACACACACACACACACACACACACACACACACACACACACACACACACACACACACACACACACACACACACACACACACACACACACACACACACTGTCTGGACTCGACCTGAAAGAAAAACACCTTAATGAGACTCTGAGATCCGAAAATACCAACGAGAGAAGACGTTTCCTAGACAACAAGCGAAGCTCGTCTTGAGCCGAGAGACATTTCAGGAGCCACACGGGCCGGAGGCTGGACATGGCGCCGGAGGCCTTTTGGGGTTAAAAGGATAAAAAAAACTAATTTGGCTCCGAGCAGAGAAGAGATGAAAGGCCCCATTACAGTCTCACATGTGGTGTGTGCACACTTCTCCCAACAGGAAGTGATGGAGGGAAACTTCAAAGGATCCCCCCCCCCCCCCGGTCTGTGTCGCTCTGTCCATTCGCGCGCCTCACAGTTGCGTATTGATCAGACAAGAAGACACGCTTATCAACTCGATTACTATTGATCAAAACAGAACGAGGGTTCGGCTGTAGCCGACTTGAAACATACTATTGAGAACATATTCGCTGACATGCACCTGATGAACACAGTTTTTTTCGTTTTTTTCCTTTTTCCATCGCAGACTTTTTTTTGCCTTAAGACACAATCACACCAGACGCGACTATAAAATACGCAGCCGCACCAAAAACGCCTTGGCAAAAATGTGCCGGGCAAAACAGCGCGGTGCGCCTGTGGAGCGGACCTGCGTGCGCAACCAACCGTTGATTTTGGGTTCAAAAAAGAAGAAAAAAAAGAAAGGAAAGAGTACGGCGAACACCACCATCTATTCCATGAGTCGTGTCTCGATGGCGAGGCTTTCAGTTGCACTTCCGACCGAGCAGGAGTCAGTTTGAGTCGTGTTTAGATTTAGAATTATAAAGATCTTCGTAATTAAATACCGCTAATACAGGGCTCTCAAGTTTTGAAGACAGGCAAGAGTGACATTTCCATCAGCGCCCCCCCGCCCCCCCCCCCCGCAGAACGAAATGTTCTGATATTTTCGTCAGTCGCGCGCAATTCCAGGATGCTTTATTTTCATTGGTTGCTGGATTAAATTTTACGCAGATACGGGGTTTTTTCTGATTGGCTATTGTGTAGCCCATTTCTTTTTTTGGATTGGCTGATAAGTGGCTCCTCACAGCAGAACTCCAGGGGAGCGCTTGATTCCTTCACGGTGAGGGCAGCGCGGCCAGCTCTCGGCACATTAAAACAGTAAATAGCCGAGAGTTTTTTTCAGCGTGAGAAATACGATGTGTGGCGGGAGTGCGTGACTTCAGACCGAAATGCGTGAGTGTCACGCTCAATGCGTGAGACTTGAGAGCCCTGGCTAATATAATATATAATATGAGGTTCTCCTCGGGAAAACAGGACGGAAAGCCCGCCTCCTGCTTGATTCGATTGGCTGCATTGGCCGACTGTGACGTTGATGAGCGGCGCGCCTCCGCGCCTAAAGTTGAAAATATTTCAACTTTTAAGCACACCTGAAAAACGCAAGAAACCCGCGCCGCGTGGCATTTAAAAGGCGCGTCTGAAAGTCGCGCCGTACCACAGGGAATCAATGGTTTTGCGGGCTACGCGTTTTTGAGAGGCGCGTCTGGTGTGTTCGAGCCCTTAGGCGCTCGGAATTTGTCATAGGCGTTCGGGAAAACGGCTTAGGCGCTCGCCCAAATTCTCTATATGCAGGAAAAACCCTGCCCTCTAGGAGTGTGTGGCCATGTCCGCCCTCCGCCTGCCTTTTCTTATTTATGTTCATTCAGGACGTTTCTGGGTGTCGACGTATAGAAACCAGGTGCCGGGTCGAGAACACACGTCCAAGAAGACGACAAAAAGCGAAAAGGAGAAAGCTCGTTGTAAAACAGGTGGAATCTGGGTTTTTATTTCCGCCGCTTGCGAGCTACGCTAAATCTAACCGCGGAAAGAGGGCGTGGCTCGTGGTGTCGTAGCGCCGGGGGGAGGGGCCAAAACGCAACCGACGAAATCCTGCTCATCAAATTGTTGTGATGAGAAACCTCAACCTTTCTCCTCTCTATACATAATACATTCCTGTGTCTGTATTTGGACACAGCTAGGCTAACTGTTAGCCGCTGCAAAGCTAAGCTAATGGTTTCAGCCCTGTCTCTAAAATATATAATTCCCACACAATTTAACTGCATTGTGAATGTTAAAAAAGTAATTATTTTTCAGCCCTAGCTTGAAGGAACAGCGTGAGAGATTTAGTGACACCTAGTGGTGAGTAAGCAGATTGCAAGCGACACATTAAAACTGTTATGTTTTCGTCCTCTGCAGATTGACACGAGCCGACCTACGCAAAGAAGAAAAAAAAGAAGAAGAAAAAAACACGGACATTCGTTAGCCGACAGCTTTTCTTATTTTTTTCCGCGAGTGCTGGAGGAGAGGCGGCGTTTACGAGCTTTTTGGCTTCATGAACGCAACATACATCCTGACATCCATCTGGAGTCTGTTGAGGATGCCTGTTTTTAAATAATTCATGGGGCATAACGACGGCGTGGGGACTAACTGCTCCGCGCTCGGAGGCTTTGTTAGCGCTCGGGCCGCCGCGCTCTCCCGCGGGGAAATGTAGGCAAAGGAAGCCGCGAGGAAGAGGAAGACGTGATTCATCACATCTGAACAGGAAGCACCGGCTCCGTGCGTCACGTCTCTGCAGCTTTAATCAGCAAAAACACAGATTTGCTCGTCCTGACCTCTGACCTCTGACCTCAAGAAGAAGAAGAAGAAGGAGGAGGAGGAGGAGAAGAAGTCATTACATGAGCAGGAGGAGAACAAAAAGAGGAAGAAGTAGAAGAAAAAGAAGAAGAAGAAGGAGGAGGAGTAAGAAGTAGAAGAAAAAGAAGAAGAAGGAGGAGGAGGAGAAGAAACGGAAGAACAGTCATTAAATCAGGTGGAGAAGAAGAAGAAGGATGAGAAGAAGAAAAAAGAAGAAGAAGAAAAATTAGAACAGTCATGATATCAGGTGGAGAAGAAGAAGAAGAAGAAGAAGGAGGAGAAGAAGAAGAAGAAAAAGGAAAAGACAATACATCAGTTGGAGGAGAAGAAGAAGAGGAAGAAGAAGAAGGAGGAGGAGAAGAAGAAGAAGAAGAAGAAGAAGAAGAAGTAGGAGAAGAAGAAGAAAAAGAAGAACAGTCATTAAATCAGGTGGAGAAGAAGAAGGATGAGAAGAAGAAGAAGAAGAAGAAGAAGAAGAAGGAGGAGGAGGAGGAGGAGGAGAAGAAAAAGAAGAACAGTCATTAAATCAGGTGGAGAAGAAGAAGAAGGATGAGAAGAAGAAGAAGAAGACCGCCGCCACCACAGAAGAAGTCAAGTTGCTCCACCAAATGAAGGAGAACCTTCAGCGCGTGGTTCCTGTTTGGTGATTCAGCGCCATGACGGCTCTTTAGCTTCAACGTTAAAAACCGTTGATTAGCAACACCTGCTCGTCTCGGATGATTGCAGCGCATCCCGTAAAACACACGCCGCGGGGTCCTCCTCCGATCGCAGCCCGGTCGTCTTTAGAAAGTGTCCTTGGACTGGAGCGGCAGCAGCTGAGAGCAGACGTCGACACGCTCTGCAGATATCATCAGCGCGAAGAGCCGAGCACTCAATCTGTTCCTTAGATAAGAATCAGTGGAGCTGGTGGGACAGACGAAAGCTGCCGCCGGCCTCGGCTAAAACACGCTAGCTAACGCATCCGCAAATCTCGTGACTCCCCCGTTACCCAAACGTCCTCAATTAGCAAAAAAAAAAGAAAACATCTTTTAAACTTCATGTATTGCCCTTCACCTAAATAATATCAGTCGTACCAGTTGTCAGGTGGGGGTTTGCTTGCATACCATTGCTTCCTGTGTCCCTCCTTTCAAACCGTCTGTCCACATCCCCCCCACTTCCTACACACACACACACACACACACACACTCACATTCATCAGCGTTGCAAAAGCGTAATGCCACTGATTCCCATAACTGCAGTCTTGTGACACACCAGTCTGGTATTACTGCATTACTCACACACACACACACACACACACACACACACCTGTCAGTGGGACTTCATGGGGTCCAGTGTCCCGGCTCCCTGACAGCTCCAGAGAGCCGTGACATTCAGATGAAGCCGGGCTGCGCGGTCCTTCTTCAGCGCTGCTCTCTGCCTTTGTCTGGCGGTACTTTTCTACTTCCCCTCACGGTACGGTGAGCAACCCCCCCCCCCCCTCATTACCGCTGGGTGGAAAGCCTCCCCATCGCCCCGAGGACGCGGGAATTAGAACTAACTCATGATTTCATTATCGTTGTATCTTTCAATTACTTTCTCAGGTAGTCAGCTAATTGTTCAGCCGATATGAAATATAATAAACTCTTCCAATTATCCACCGCATGATCCCAGAGCTCAAAGTGTCGTCTTCGAATGTCTCGTTCGGAAACCAGCACGTATTTTGCATTTGAGCAATTTTGCCTCAACAACTATTTAGACTAAAAATCCAAAATGCTGCTCGTCTTTCTGGCTCTGATTTCACGAGCAAATAATTTAGACTTTGAAGATTAAATATCATTTTCCTCATAGAAAACACCCGTGTTTACCCCGAGTGTTGACAGGCTTGTGTCACTCTGGCAGTGTGTGTGTGTGTGTGTGGGGAGCTAAAACCTTTGGCGGAACGCTTTCAATCTGATAAGACAGCTCGGTTTACCAAGACTTTAAAGTTAGAAAGAGGAAGTCATGAGATGTGCAGAAGTTACACGCCGACCGACATATTTAGCTTCCTTTTAAAAGCCGTGTCATTGTTTCCATCGCCGCCGGCTGAGGACGGATGAGCGACCAGGGGAGGCTCTTAATGTCCTGACCCTGACTCTTAAAGTTCAAATTTCAAAAAAATCATAAAGCCGGTCCATAAATACTGTGAAAGCATCGTATTTAGAAAATATGCCGTCACGACTCTGCAATGCATCAGCTGACAGGAAGTAAGCAGGGACCTAAGCTGTCGTCGAGAGGGCTAAAACCGGGTTAAAGCCGGGTTAAAGCCGGGCTAAAACCGGGTTAAAGCCGGGTTAAAGCCGGGCTAATGCTGGGTTAAAGCCGGGCTAAAGCCGGGTTAAAGCCGGGCTAAAGCCAGGCTAATTCTGGCGTTCCTGGAGCGCCTGAGAGCGAGAAGAGGAAATGTGTGTTGTGACAACTCACCCTGACAAAGTTATCCGGGAACAGGCCCCTGCGTCCGCCCAGCTCGCCCTCCCACCATCCTCCGTCGTCCCTCCGTATGTTCACGATGATGTCGCCCACCGCCAGGCCCAACTCATCGTCCTGCTGAGCCTCATAGTCGAACTCCACCACGGCCTCCACTGAGAGGAGGAGAGAGGGAGAGGAAGTGTTATAAACCGCAATCAAACAAAAGGTTGACACGGCGGAGGCTGTTGTTTACTCTCTGGCGCGGTGGTTTTTATTGTGAGGATTCTGTGGATTTTCCTTTTTATTGACTCAAAACTGAAATGTGGAAGACAACAAGAACAACTGAATGCTATTTACTCTGAGCCGCAACCCTGCAGAGTGGAAGTAAACAGGATTTCATTTCCTCTTTTCTGATTCCAATTTTCGAATGTACCGAAAACAATAAAAAGCAATAAAAGTTGGAACTTCCTGCGTGTTCATGTAACGCTGTTACAGGGAGCGATAAGAAGGCCGCTTGTTCGTCTCCAACGTTGTTTTAGGTCGTTTTTTTAAACGCTGCCCGCAATCGTGACACATAACCTCACGTTAAGTCATTGTTGTTCATTATGGTAACTATGACGACAAAGTTCAACGGTGATTTTGAAGGCCTTTGAAAGGAACACACGATTTATGACGGACGACATATGATAGGCCCTTTGATGTGAACTTGTTGCAAAGAACCCTTGCAGAACCTATTTATTCTGTTTTCTAACATAAAACCCTGCATCCCTTACATCCGTTTGATAATTTACAGTTTTCTCCGTATTTCCCCCCCCCCACCCGTGCGATCGGAATAACATCCACCCGGCGACTGCGTATGGATGTGTGCATATCACGTGCACAATTGCATACGTGCACAATCCTACACCGCGGTTAATAAAGCCACAAAATGGCTTCGATAATTACCGTCACTTTTAATTAACTGTTCTTTCAATCAGCATTAAAGCGACTTCCTGCAGACGACCATCTTTTTTCCAGTGTGACGAGATGCCGATGTTTCTGTCGTAAACAAATTTAAAGAATACAATGCAAATCAACATCTAATCACTGATGGCGACACGGAGCATAAACGCTGCACACGGTTGCTGCGCGAGGCCGTAAACCGGGCAGATAACAGCGTACGTCTATCGTCTGCCTTGTCACCGCTAACGAGGGAAGAGAGTTATCGCGCCCTTTACGGGCCGCTGGAAGTGCTTCAATGTAAAATATGATAACAGAACCATCCCTAAATGGCACGCATGCACCGGGGCGGATGCGTATACTCGGAAAAATGCACTGAATGTGTCATGTCACATAGCTCTAAACATTTGCATTTATCTATATATTGTGTCTACTCTGTGTTTAAACTGTGTGCGCAGCTAAAGGAGGGGGGTTGAAGGCGGCGGGCGAGTTTTGGGGGGTTGGTAACCATGGGAACAACAGCATAAAAGGGGTATCTATGACTCACACTCACTGGATTCCTCCCCTCACCCACATGTGTACACTGGATAACATACACAGAAAAGTTGTGTCACACGTCAACAGGCAAACGACCCAAAAATGAGGAAACTGGCCCCGAATCGACCGCGTGACCACGTGACAGCAGTTTGAGTGTAAGGTCAGGCCGAGGAGAGAGGAGGACGTGGCGCAAATGGCGTTTTTCTTTTGACTTGTGGTGTTTTCTTAAAGGAAGTGGCACATCTTCTGAGCGTGGCAGTGCGGAGGGTTTGTCTTATGTCGGAAAGGAGAAGCGGTGAATTGAGAGCTTGTGGCAGTCGTCGTGCAACGCCACCTCTCGCAAGCGCGTCTGAGTGGCCGCGTCCCGCCCACCCGTCCACGTCAGTCAACGAGACAGACACCATCGAAGAAGAAGAAGAAGAAGACAAAGAAGAAGACGACGACAGCTTGTGGCAAGTTGAAAGGGACGCGGAGGTAACGCCACTGCGGGGCTCTAGAGTGGAGCTCGGTGTGGTGTGAAGCGGCGCAGGAAGTGGGGAAGTGAGCCTTGCGATGGATGAACACTGAATACGACGATGCAAACCAGCAATGCACGTTTTAAAGCAATGTAGTGCACTGCAAGGCAATATAAACACTGTTTTGCATCAAGGTGCATCAATGAATTGATATTTTTTCTCTCCCATTAAGGCACCAAAACCATCAATGAATTTATTTTAGAGTAAAAAAAGAAGAAACAAAACTTCTGTGCAGCCAAATCCTGATATAGCTCCTTCCATTCTCATCCAAGAGCTATTAAAAAGCGTGTCATTACCACGAGCACACACACTGTAGTTTATCTCGACTCAGTCTCACATGCACCGTCCACCGGCTTTAAATAAATACTCACGCAAATACACGGCTGAAATTAGCCCCCGACAATATTTTACTCGTATTCAAGTGATGTTTGCAAAGAAACGGAAACAAGGGGGGGATGGGGGGCTCTGCACGGTCAGTGCACACGCTCCACATTGCATGTCGAGAGGCCATCACAGTGCGTGCAGAATCAAGATAAGCAGAATGAAAAAGCAGCCGGGCTTAATACGAGGTGTAGATGGAGTAGCAGTGACTAACCAACGGAGAATAGACCGAGCGGCTCTAAAAAGCTAATTAATGAGTCTCGTTTGGCTCGTTGTGGTGATTTGATGGCCTACTCCTTTACTTCAGCGACATGGTTCAGCCCCATTAGCTATAATATCCTCCTGGGTTTGTCCAACAGCAAAGTGAGTGACTAGCTGATAGAGGAAGTTACAACATCAGCTGTTTCTCAGGAGTTGGCGGAGGGCGAACGTTAGACATCCGTCAGACGGACTCAAACAAGACTCCCCAGATGAACGCCGTTGCTCGATGGCGGCGTGTATTTGCTACCAGGTGTGTGATTAAATGAAATAGGCGTATACGTCTGGATCAAATGGGTCGGAGAAAGCAAGAGAACATGTTTGGACCTCACGGAGAACATTCATGTTTGAGCTGTAATAGGCGTGAAAAGCAAAAACTAGCTTATTGTAAGCTTCATGGTAGCTTCATAGTAACTTCATGGTAGCTTCATGGTAGCTTCATAGTAACTTCATGGTAGCTTCATAGTAGCTTCATAGTAGCTTCATGGTAACTTCATGGTAGCTTCATAGTAGATTCATAGTAACTTCATGGTAGCTTCATAGTAGCTTCATAGTAACTTCATGGTAGCTTCATGGTAGCTTCATAGTAGCTTCATGGTAACTTCATGGTAGCTTCATAGTAACTTCATGGTAGCTTCATGGTAGCTTCATAGTAACTTCATGGTAGCTTCATAGTAACTTCATGGTAGCTTCATGGTAGCTTCATGGTAGCTTCATAGTAGCTTCATAGTAGCTTCATAGTAACTTCATGGTAACTTCATGGTAGCTTCATGGTAGCTTCATGGTAGCTTCATAGTAGCTTCATAGTAACTTCATGGTAACTTCATGGTAGCTTCATAGTAGCTTCATGGTAGCTTCATAGTAACTTCATGGTAGCGTCATAGTAACTTCATGGTAGCTTCATAGTAACTTCATGGTAGCTTCATGGTAGCTTCATAGTAACTTCATGGTAGCTTCATAGTAGCTTCATGGTAGCTTCATAGTAACTTCATGGTAGCTTCATAGTAACTTCATGGTAACTTCATGGTAGCTTCATAGTAGCTTCATAGTAACTTCATGGTAGCTTCATGGTAACTTCATGGTAGCTTCATGGTAGCTTCATAGTAACTTCATGGTAGCTTCATGGTAACTTCATGGTTGCTTCATAGTAACTTCATGGGAGCTTCATGGTAGCTTCATAGTAACGTCATGGTAACTTCATGGTAACTTCATAGTAGCTTCATAGTAGCTTCATAGTAACTTCATGGTAACTTCATGGTAGCTTCATAGTAGCTTCATAGTAACTTCATGGTAGCTTCATAGTAGCTTCATGGTAGCTTCATAGTAACTTCATGGTAGCTTCATAGTAACTTCATGGTAACTTCATGGTAGCTTCATAGTAACTTCATGGTAGCTTCATAGTAGCTTCATGGTAGCTTCATAGTAACTTCATGGTAGCTTCATAGTAACTTCATGGTAACTTCATGGGAGCTTCATGGTAGCTTCATAGTAACGTCATGGTAACTTCATGGTAACTTCATAGTAGCTTCATAGTAACTTCATGGTAGCTTCATGGTAGCTTCATAGTAACTTCATGGTAGCTTCATGGTAGCTTCATAGTAGCTTCATAGTAGCTTCATAGTAACTTCATGGTAGCTTCATAGTAGCTTCATAGTAACTTCATGGTAACTTCATGGTAGCTTCATAGTAACTTCATGGTAGCTTCATGGTAGCTTCATAGTAACTTCATGGTAGCTTCATGGTAGCTTCATGGTAGCTTCATAGTAACTTCATGGTAGCTTCATAGTAACTTCATGGTAACTTCATGGTAGCTTCATAGTAGCTTCATAGTAGCTTCATGTTAGCTTCATGGTAGCTTCATAGTAGCTTCATAGTAGCTTCATGGTAGCTTCATGATTGCTTCATAGTAGGTTCATGGAAGCTTCAAAGTAGCTTCATAGTTGCTTCATGGTAGCTTCATGATGTCCACCATTGTGCCTGTCCCCAAACACCCCAAGGTAACCTGCCTGAATGACTGGAGACCCGTAGCCCTCACCTCGATTGTCAGTAAATGCTTCGAGAGGTTGGTCAAGGACTTCATTTGTTCCATGTTGCCTGCCACGCTGGACCCATGGCAATTTGCATATCGTCAAAACAGATCCACCGACGACGCAATTGCCATGGCACTTCACACCGCCCTTTCCCACCTGGAGGGGAGGAACTGTTGTGTGCGAATGCTGGTTGTGGACTACAGCTCAGCGTTCAACACTATTGTTCCCGCCAAGCTCGACACCAAGCTCAGAGGTCTAGGCCTGCACTCTACCATGTGCAGCTGGATACTGGACTTCCTGTCGGGCCGCCGCCAGGTGGTGAGGATGGGCGGTACCACCTCAGAGCCGCTGACCCTCAACACGGGAGCCCCTCAGGGATGCGTGTTGAGCCCTCCTCTACTCCTGTACACCCACGACTGCACGGCCATGCACAGCTCCAACGTCATCATCAAGTTTGCTGACGACACAACAGTGTTGGGGCTGATCACCGACGACGACGACGAGACAGCCTACAGGGAGGAGGTTGGATCACTGGTACAGTGGTGCCAGGAGAACAGCCTCGTCCTCAACGTCAAGAAGACCAAGGAGCTGATCGTGGACTACAGGAAGCGGAGAGGAGAGCACACCCTCATCTCCATAGACGGAGTTGCAGTAGAGAGGGTCAGCAGCTTCAAGTTCCTCGGCGTGCACATCTCCGAGGACCTCACATGGACCACGCACACCACTCACGTGGTGAAAAGGGCCCAACAACGCCTGTATTTCCTTAGGCGACTGAGGAAATTCAACATGGCCCCCGCATCCTCAGAACATTCTACACCAGTACCATCGAGAGTGTTCTGACAGGTTGCATCACCGTCTGGTACGGGAACTGCACCGCCCTGGGCGTAGGGCACTACAGAGGGTGGTGCGGTCGGCACAGTACATCGTTGGAGGTGAGCTTCCTCCATCCTGGACATATACACCAAGCGGTGCGTGGCCAGGGCCAAACGGATGATGAAAGACAATAACCACCCGGCCACAAACTGTTCACCCTTCTACCGTAAGGCAGGCGATACCGCGGTATCAAGTGCCGCACAAACAGACTGAGGGACAGCTTCTTCAGTCAGGCCATCAGGCTGCTGAACAAGGACTGAGACCCTCATTAACACTATACACCAGAACATATTCTGTGAATATCTATGGCCATGGTGTATATTTTATTACATTGTTTATATATATATTGTATGTATATACATATATATATATATATTGTCTCAAAAAAGTGTATATTTTATTACATTGTTTTATATATATATATTGTCATGATGTATATTCTATTACATTGTTTTATATATATATTGTTAATACTTTCTTCTTTTTTTGTGTGGATATTGTATAGTTTATTCTCATTCTTATTCTTTTTTTAGTCTGCTACTGCTGTCGGGTGTTTTGCACATAAGAATTTCACGAACCGATTATACTTGTATAAAAGGGGATGTGACAATAAAAACTTGAAACTTGAAACTTGAAACTTGATTGCTTCATAGTAGCTTCAAAGTAGCTTCCTAGTAGCTTCATGGTAGCTTCATGGTAGCTTCATAGTTGCTTCATGGTAGCTTCATGATTGCTTCATGGTAGCTTCAAAGTAGCTTCCTAGTAGCTTCATGGTAGCTTCATAGTAGCTTCATGATTGCTTCATAGTAGCTTCATGGTAGCGTCAAAGTAGCTTCATAGTAGCGCACTCATCCAAGTTTCCCACCCACACGTCCAGTTGTAGCCTCATAGCTAGCTAGCTACTTTCAAGTATGGTGATGCCAATGCTGGTTCCAGCTTCTCAAATATGATGATTCGCTTCTTCGTTTCATATCATATATGACGATACATTATATATCTCGATTTTCTAAACTGTTGGTGGGAAAGATACGTCACTTGTGCAAGTTTACTGGGAGGGCGGGGACAAAATGATGAATGGAGAAATCAATCAGCCCGTTGCAGCCTTACTTGCACACACTTAATAATCGGCGCATGTCTAAAGTGACGGACAGATCGGCCTTTGGAAGACAAAAGACCAGATATCTCAAAGCCTGCAGACAAAAACCAAAACGCCCACTCAAGTTGGTTCGAGAGGCAAACTCTCACACAGGAACCGAGATGGACGTGTGGCGTCCGCCGTGCAGCCGCAGTCAGTTTAGATAAGAGGAAACTATACGCACACAAGCCGAGCTCCGGGGGGAAAAAAGCCACGCTGACGTCGCTCAGGTTTTTCCGCAGCGTGTTTATCGTTTCCCGTGGCTGATGATGCCAAGAGCAGCTGTGTGTTTTATGTCTGTAAAACATTCAAGCTGGACTGGAGCCCACTGGGAGACAAAAAAGCCTCCCACTCCAACTGTGGACCAGACCACAGACTTCAGCACATTCTCCCACATAAATAAAAAAGAAGGAAAATTCCAACTATTCTCTGCTCGACATCGTCGCTCTGTTTCAATGTGTTTGTACGACCTGCATTGGATATTTCGAATTCCCATAATGCCTTTCGATGACCCCAGATAAGATGTGTCTGTGTGTATTCAGGGAGACACAGCGACATACAGGAAATAAATGTATTTTGGTCCCCTTGTCTTTCTATCTGTGAAACTCAACTCAACTCATGTCCACCAGTAGAACGGTTGAATCTCAAGATCTGAAAGATCTGTTGCTACAGAATTATTGCAGAAAGCTAAATTATGTCCCATAATGTCATGTAAAACATTAAAAAGGTTCCCTTCTGCTTTTTAATTGAAGCTCTTTATTTAATATCTTGTGCAGCGTCAATATGCACTTTATTTAACATATTCTCAACCAAATACGAATGTTCTGCCGTAGAGTTTGATGCGTATAATGTTTCACAGAGCCGTCGTGGTAGACGGCATTATGTTCATAGATTTATCTCCTACTCCGTCCGCCTCGTGTTTGTAAATGGGGAGAGAGAAATTCAATATAGTCCAGCGCAACGCCGCCTTGAACTCAGGAGTGAAATATGAACCATACCCCGGAATAAATGTTGGCATTTGTACGTTTTTACAATGTTGTACGTCAGAGCGAGTGATTCACGACAACAGGCGTCACGCACAGCAATACAGGGAGCAACCGTTATTAAAAGTTACGTGGTAAAATATCCTGTATAACTTAAATACAACGCAAGACTTTCACACAGGAGAACGCTGTTTGTGTTGATAAAACAAAAGTAAACGTTGACTTTACGCTACGTGAAGTTGTTATGCTTATTAGCTAAAGTTACGTAAGAAGAATACGCTAAGGGTTGTTGTTATTTAGTTACTATTTCACACATAAACCATAATCAGGCGATTGAGATCATAATAAATAAGTCCGAAGTAGAGTCATCTTATTTTTCGCAACCAGAGGAGTCGCCCCCTGGTGGAAGTGAGAAAGAATGCACATCTAAAGGCTCGTTCCGCATTGGCGTTACTTTTTAAGACCCACAAGTTTTTCGCTTTGTTTCCGCAATCGTGATGCGAGGATGATATGAACCGTATTCAAGAAACATATGTTGTATTATATTTATATTATATTATATATTATATTTCAGAAACGTCCACCTTCAACATTTCAGGGTTTGCAGAAAATCCAACACAGCCGCAAGAATTTCTTCCGAAGCTGAACATTATAAAATGTTTTGTTTAGATCGTACAGGTGTACCTAATAAAGTGGCCACTGGTGGAATATCATAAATTAGAGTTTAAAAATCACAGACAGAGAGGGCGACTTATTCCTCCTCTACACGTGGATGGATTAACTCACGTGACACCCTCACAACCGTCACCGCCATCTTTCTGTGCATTATTTAACCTTTTAGACTCAAGAAGGGATGTGAACCCCGGGGGATGTAACATATGAAGATATACAAATAGGTTTGGATGAGACCTGTTTAGAGGTCCTTGTAATTTCCATTCCACGCTCTAATCAGTGGTGCATATTACAGCCAATTTTTCAATAAATTAAGAAACCACAGTAGCCACACAGTGAATCTGATAAAGGCCTGTGGGGGAAAGCGCCTGCTCTTCCCTGTTAATCATCCAGCCTTGACAGTTGTTTATAATTGTGTGTGTGTGTGTGTGTTTCCCTTGAGTCTTGCCGTGCATTGTTCGTTGACATGCACAAGAGACAGATGTCCAATAGGAAGTATATGCATGAGAGTGAGATTGCATTGTGTTGAAGAACATTCATTTAATTATCAAATTATCCAAAGGAATGCATCATCTCAGATGGAAGAAGATAAAAAGTAGCATGGCAAAAAAAGAAAGAGGGGTGGGGGGGGGGGGGGGGTTGTGGCCTAAATGGAAATAATTGGCAAACGTGCACATGCACTTAATTCATCGATTACTCGCCCATCAGTTAAGTGTCACGTGTGTGGAGCAGTGAAATGATGCCGAGGAGGAGGAGAGGAATGCCACAGTCAGGCCTGTTTGAGTCACACACACACAGAGAGAGAGCGAGAGAGAGAGAGAGAGAGACACAATGGGCAAAACAGACACAGGGTGAATGTAAACGTGTCAACATCTGCAACTCGTCAATGTGACCCGACGATTTCCCTGAAATCTCCCTCGCCGCCCACACACCCACGCGCAGCTTTTTGACTCATGAATAACGCATCGGGAGCGCTGAGAAACGCCACACACACACACACACACACACACACACACACACACACACACACACATACACACACTCAACACATACAATATCCAGCGCGGTCACTTGCAAACAGCTCGCCGATGTCATGAAGCGACGTCAGAGCAGAGGGGAGGTTGAGAGGGAAGGAAAGGAAGGAAGGGAAGGAAGGAAGGAGAGAATTAAGGCTGAACCGCCGCGCGCATCTGGACCGCGCGTGTATTCATTCCTGCCCATCCAGATGCGCAAAAGGCGCCGGAGGCTCTTTTAAAAAAAATTGATTAGGGCATCCTCTAAAACTCAAAGCACCCGGAAACACGCGCCGCGTCTCACCCATTGATGTGTCCCGGTGTGCCGGTCGCGCTCCTGCAGGCTGCTCGGTACCGGGGAAGCTGGTCGTGAGAGCCCCAAACCTCCTGCTCGAGTCACTCCGCTAAAGCAGCGCCGAAACGGGAGGAGCGTCAGATGAAACCATATTCCTTCCTCTTTCTCTCTCTCTCTCTCCCCCTCTCTCTCTCTCCCTCTCTCTCCTCTCCCTCTCTCTCTCTCTCTCTCCGATGACACGGCACAGGAGGCAGAGCGAGGATCCAGAAAACGGAAAAGTGCATTCGAACAAATCTCTCTCTCTCCCTCTCTCTCTTTCTCTCTCTCTCTCTCTCTCTCTCTCTCTCTCTCTATCTCTCTCTCTCTCTCGTTGCCTTCAGGTGCACCGCGTAAAGTCCGACTTCCCCATTGCCCCCCCCCCCCCCCCACCACAGCCAGAATTGGGAGCAGATGGCGGTGACACAGACTCAAAATGAGCTGTTTTTATAGAAGCGAGATTATGATTATGCTCTCACGTGGTCATTTAATTGGATTATTTTAGGGATTTTACAAGCAAACAGCTGAACAAACAAACTTATTTTCTTTGTGCAAACTCAAATTGACTCGATACGTATTAAACCAACTCCATGGTTGTGCTCTAATGTAACTCCTACATGGCTTTCTGTGTTATATAAGTATATATATGTTTGTCTTGGCCCTATACAGACGGGGTTATGACACATGACTGGGCCCGGTACACCTTGTTGTACATGTGTAGTACATAATTGGTGCTTAATTGGAATAGAGCAGCAACCAATACATCATCTGATGATCAATCTATTCATTTTTTTTGTCTCCATTTAATGCCAGAAAACAGTGAAAGTTACTCAATTCCCCACAGCCAAAAGTGACGTTTACAAATGTCTATAAACACGTGAACACACTTATTACGTCCAGTTTATTATCACCTAGGTTAAGAAATACTCGTTGCAGATTAATTTTCCATCAGTCAACTAATTGGTTAATTGACTAATCATCACACATAACAATGAATCAACGGGTTAGTGTGCACGTGGATATAATGCGTATAATAACACAATTGGGTCAGCAGATATATTAGAAACGAGAAATATTAGACAATAATAATACAGAAATACAATAGATGAAATGCAGAGTAAGCTAAAAAGATGCTTCTTGGTCAGAAATAATGACAGGATATGCTGTAAATATCGTTTTATTTTAGAAAATAAAAAAATCCTTAATACACACCTATAATTTATGTTTTAATTCAACAAACGTAATTGTAATTTCGTCCACGAGAATTGTAGGAATTATAATATCTCAAATATTTTGTATTTAATAGTTAGACAGGGTTTTCTGCTCTATATTATTCAAGTGGCTCCAATAAACAAGTAAATTCAGTGTCATTTATTCAGGGTTATTCACGTTATTCATGTTATTCATGAGGAGCATCTCCATTTCCAACAGCATTTGAAGGTAGCATCCTTCTGAGCTCATAGCCTTGCACCTGTGTGGCCCAAATCTCGCGATAACAAAGTCTCCACACGCAGTACACCCCCACAATGCACCGTGAGGGGGATTCTAGCTCCATATGGTGAACTCAAATTGACTAGGGCATTTGCATAATCAGCATAAACTAATATTAATAGGGAGACAGAAATCAACAGACAGACACCCTTTATATAATAAACACACACACACACACACCATGCTACGCCCTACAGTGTTATTGCCCCCTCTGGATCTAATACATGCAGGGGTAGAATTAATGTGCTGGCAGCAGCAGAATGATAAAGGAATATAGATTATTCCTCACAATCAGCCGTCACTGGGAGTGCAGTGACAGAACAAGATGCTGCATATAGAAGATTATAAGTACACGCAGAGAGCAAATCAAATGCCATTCAGAGCACCGACCCAGTTTTCGTGAATGCATCTAATTTATCCGTGACGCAAGAGGGACGATACAAGCCTGACCTTGGATTGAATGGGGACTGATTGTGTGAACTGCTTTCTAGTTTCGACTGTATATCTATAGGATGACTTATTGTGAAATGCAAATGCCCATATTCAGCATCACAGCATCTTAAATGAGAGTTGCCTATATGTGTGTTATTGTATGGAGAGAATCATGACACCAGAGTGTCCCTCAACCCTCCGATGAACCTATACTTTAAAAATTATGTGAAATGGTAAAATATACGTATATATATTTATATATACGAATAAAGGAATATCATATCATCATATCTGAGGAGTAACGCACGTGGCCAGCCGTCTTGATTGTTTCCTCATCCAGAGATGGAGGGTGTGATGTCTCCAGAGACCTGAAGGTATCATTTATTTTTGACACAAAGCTCTGAGGGGACACCGTCTGGGACTGTGTTGCTATTGCACCATGTGCTCAGCCACAATTTAGTGTTGACACCTACTGTGCATTTGGAAAACACACACACGCACGCACACACACACACACACACACACACACACACACACACACACACACACACATGCTTGCCCTCCTTCCCTCCCTTGGATATACAGTATGTGTTATTTCATGGCATCTTAAATGTTGCATTCAGGGACTTATATGAACAATAATGGGGGTGATTCCTTGTGTTTTTTTAAGAAAGCGAGACCCTCTTTATGATTCTGGATATTCTGTAAAGAGAGATCATATTTGATCCGTACTAACACTGTTAGACTTTTTTTGTATTTTTAATTATACTCATTAATTTTATTACATTTCCTGTTTACAGTACCTCAACTGTTGTTGTTGTTGTTGTTGTTGTTGTTTACAGTAAAACAGCTGTTTGCTGTTCACGGTTTTACTAATCCAGTGAATTGGGGATTGCTTTATAATACAAATGTTTATGGTGTATCATCCTGTAATTTAGTTTGACAGTAGGATATTGAAAATATGTTTTGGGGTATGATGCTGTAACTGTGTTTGATTGCGAGAAAGTGTAATTCGTGGCTGCATTAATCATAACAACCACTGAATATGAGAGAAAACATACAGTAAATAGGCCTTCCGTAAACAGCCTGTGAAGAACCACTCAAGTCAAATACTTATTGTGGTGGAACTACACTATAAATACCAGTAAACAGGAAATTACCGTTAATTTAATTACTGTAATGGTGCATTCACATGTAATCAGGAATATGGAGGACAGCAGACACCTTCTGCATGGCACAGGAAAAACAAACAAACAGTCAGAGGGGGAAAGTCACACGCATGCCGACGTGTTGCTGTGACGATGGAATAAAATTAATAACATTATTTTATGTCTTCTATTTTTTATAATTATTCTAGTAATTTATACGACTGTGAAAAGCAGTTTTCTCTGAATATTTGTTTACTTTCTTCTTGTTTGATGGAGCTACATACATACAGTTGTATATATATATATATATATATATAAAAAATTAAATATTTATACCATCCAATGTTAACGTGCTGTTATACTGCACCTTAATGATCCACACAAACACAACGGGTGTTTTATGTAACTATTCCCTCCCATTTTAAGTAAAAGAAAGTGTGATACGATACACGAGAGAGGTTGAGAAGGGTCAGATTGACATTTCCCATCCTGAACGCATCATCTCACTCTTCCGGTAAGCTCTGGTTGCCAGCTCAACAGCGAGCATGACTTCTTCTTCTCTCCCTCCCGCTCCCTCTTGCTCAGTGTGTCTCATGTATAGTTATCCCCCTGCCTCCCTTAATGATAACGATACATGCAACAAGTGTAGTTTATTTGCTAGGTTGGAGGCAGGTCTAAGTGGGTTAGATGCACGGCTCCGCGCTATCGAAGCTCAGACAGCTATGCTAGTTAGCCCGCCCTCTCCCGTAGTCGGCGCGGAGCTACAGTCAGCTGCTAGCTGTGCCCCGGCGGTAACCGTGCAGCCGGATGGTTGGGTAACTGTTTGCAGGAGTAGTAAGTCTACACAGAAGCCCGCTGTGCACCAACCACTTCACGTTTCGAACCAGTTTTCCCTGCTCAGCGACACACCCGCTGAGGAACACACCCTGGTTATCGGGAGCTCTATAGTCAGGAACGTGAAAATAGCGAAGCCACGGACCAGAGTCGTGTGCCTCCCGGGGGCCAGAGCGGGCGACGTGGAGTCTTGTTTGAAGCTGCTGGCTAAGGATAAGCGGAGATACAGTCAGATTGTAATACACGCCGGTGGTAATGGCGCCCGAGCCCGTCGGTCGGAAGTCACTAAAATTAATGTGGAATCGGTGTGTGCTTATGCCAAGACGTTGTTGGACACCGTAATTTTCTCTGGCCCTCTCCCAAATTTGCAGACAGACGAATTGTATAGCCGAATGTCGTCTTTCAACCGCTGGCTGTCGAGGTGGTGCCCAGCGAATAATGTGGGCTACGTAGACAACTGGAAGACTTTCTGGGAAAACCTGATCTGATGAGGAGAGACGGCATCCATCCCACGTTGGACGGGAGCGTCTCATTTCTGCGAATATGACCAAGTTGATCACGGACTTAATCTATGACAACCCAGGGTTCAGATCAGGAACCGGGAGCAGAGTTGTAGTTTAACACCCTTCTCTGCTCTTCCATTCGAGCAGTTACCCACCCATGACTTTAGAGTAGAGACTGTGTCTGTCCCACGGCCACTTCAATTAAATAAATCAAAAGTAAGCAGAAGAGAGTCGTACACAATAACCTTATACAAGTTAACACAATTATTTCAGCAGTGCAACAAAATAGGTCTATTAAATGTGGTCTCCTAAATATTCGATCTCTGTCATCTAAAGCTGTGTTACTGAATGATTTAATATCAGATAATCACATTGATTTATGTTGCCTAACTGAAACCTGGCTGAGCCATGAAGAATATGTCTGCCTGAATGAATCGACTCCTCCAAGTCATATTAATACTCACATTCCTCGAGGCACCGGTCGAGGAGGTGGAGTAGCAGCCATCTTTGAATCGAGCCTATTAATTAATCCTCAACCAAAATTACACTACACCTCATTTGAAAGCCTTGTTCTTAGTCTTTCACATCCAACCTGGAAAACACTACAGCCAATTCGATTTGTGATTCTGTACCGCCACCAGGTCCATATTCAGAGTTTATATCTGAATTCTCAGAATTTATATCAAGTTTGGTTCTTAAAACCGATAAAGTTATTATTGTTGGAGATTTTAATATCCATGTGGATGTTGATAATGATTGCCTTAGTGCTGCATTCATCTCCTTGTTGGACTCGATTGGCTTCTGTCAGAGTACAGAAACCCACTCACAGCTTTGGCCACACGCTTGATCTTGTTCTTACTTATGGCGTTGACATTGAGCATTTGAACGTCTTCCCACAGAATCCTCTTCTGTCAGACCACAACCTCATAACTTTTGAATTTATACTACGGAGTGTACTCCGTTAGTCAAAAGTTTCTACACTAGATGTCTAACTGATAGTGCTGTAGCTAAATTTAAAGCGATTCCTTCTGTATTTGATTCGATACCACGTCTCAATATAACAGAGGACTCCTGGTCTAACTTTAGTCCGTCCCAGATTGATCATCTTGTTGACAGTGCCATAGGCTCTCTGAGAATGACACTGGACTCGATAGCCCCTCTGAAGAAGAAGACAGTGAGGAAGAGGAGGTTTGCTCTCTGGTATAACCCTCAGACCCGCAAACTGAAGCAATCGTCACGAAAGCTTGAACGCATATGGCGTTCAACTAATCTCGAAGAATCCCGCTTAGTTTGGCGAGATAGTCTTAAAACATATAAGAAGGCCCTCCGTAATGCCAGAGCAGCCTATTACTCATCAATAATAGAAAAAATAACACAACCCCAGGTTTCTCTTCAGCACTGTAGCCAGGCTGACAGAGAGTCACAGCTCTGTGGAGCCGAGCATTCCTATAAACCTTAGTGGTAATGACTTTATGAACTTCTTTAATGAAAAGATTTTAACTATTAGGGACAAGATTAATAATCTCTTGCCCATAACCAGTGCCAATCTGTCCTCAAGTGGAATGGCCTTGGAAACCGCTGTATGCCCTGGTGTATATTTGGGGATTTTCTCCTATCAACCGTGACCAATTATTTTCAACGGTATCTGCTTCGAACACGTCTACCTGTCTCTTGGACCCCATCCCGACGAGGCTGCTTAAAGACGTTTTGCCTTTAATTGGCGTCTCTCTATTAGATATTATCAATGTGTCTCTGCTAACAGGCCACGTACCACACTCCTTCAAGGTGGCTGTTATTAAACCTCTCCTGAAGAAGCCCACTCTGGATCCAGAGGTATTGGCTAACTACAGACCGATCTCTAACCTCCCCTTCCTCTCCAAGATCCTTGAGAAAGTGGTCGCAAATCAGTTGTGCGACTTTCTACATCATAATAGTTTATTTGAGAAATTTCAATCAGGATTTAGAAAACACCACAGCACCGAGACGGCACTGGTGAAAATTACAAATGACCTCTTAATGGCAGCAGATAAAGGACTCCTCTCTGTCCTGGTCTTGTTAGACCTTAGTGCTGCATTCGACACCATTGACCATGACATCCTGTTACAGAGACTGGAGCAGTCGATTGGCATTTCAGGCACGGCACTAATTTGGTTTAAATCCTATTTATCAGATCGATCTCAGTTTGTATTTGTAAACGATGATGCCTCGATAACCACCAACGTTAATCACGGAGTTCCACAAGGTTCTGTGCTTGGACCAATTTTATTTACCTTATACATGCTTCCTTTGGGCAATATTATCAGGAAACACTCCATAAACTTTCATTGTTATGCAGATGACACTCAACTATATTTATCGATAAAACCAGAGGAGAGCAACCAACTCTGTAAAATTCAAGCATGTCTTAAAGACATAAAACATGGATGACCTGCAACTTCTTGATGTTAAACTCAGACAAAACCGAAGTAATTTTAATCGGCCCTGAGCACCTCAGAGATCAATTATCTGGTGATGTGGATTCTGTAGACGGCATTGCCCTGGCATCCAACACCACTGTAAAGAATCTTGGCGTTATCTTTGATCGGGACTTGTCCTTTAACTCCCACGTAAAGCAAATCTCAAGGACTGCATTCTTTCATCTACGTAATATTTCAAAAATCAGGCACATCTTGTCTCAAAAAGATGCAGAAAAATTGGTTCACGCGTTCGTTACTTAGAGACTGGATTACTGCAACTCCTTATTAGCAGGCTGCTCTAATAAATCTCTTAGGTCCCTCCAGTTGATCCAGAATGCTGCAGCTCGTGTTCTCACTAAAACTAAGAAAAGAGATCACATCACTCCTGCACTAGCTGCTCTGCACTGGCTCCCAGTAAAATCAAGAATCACTTTTAAAATTCTTCTCTTAACCTACAAAGCCTTGATTGGTGATGCTCCATCATATCTTAAGGAGCTTGTCGTACCATATTGCCCCACTAGAGAGCTACGCTCACTAAATGCGGGACTACTTGTAGTTCCTAGAGTCTTAAAAGTAGAATGGGAGCCAGAGCCTTTGGTTATCAAGCTCCTCTTTTATGGAACCAGCTTCCAATTTCAGTCCGGGAGGCAGACACAGTCACCTCGTTTAAGAGTAGACTTAAGACCTTCCTCTTTGACAGAGCTTATAGTTAGGGCTGAATCAGGTTCACCTGGTCCAGCCCCTTGATATGCTGCTATAGGCTTATAGCTGCCGGGGACGTTTTAGGATGCACTGAGTACCTATCTCCTCTTTTTCTCTCCTTAAGGATGAATTTTCATCTCTCAATCACACGTTACTAACTCTGCTTTCTCCCGGAAGTCCTTTTGACTTTACGTCTCATGGGGTCATCGGACCCTATGAGACGGCATAGATCCTATCTGCCTGATGGATCGTCTGGGTCGTGGAATTCCTGCTCATGACTACGCCACTGTCCTGTTGAGACTCCGCCACTCCTCCTCCCCACCGCCATCTGCCTGATGGATCGTGGAGGTCTCCATCGTGGAATATGCCTACTATGAACTATTCATACACTCTGTCATATTCATTGAATGTATTTTAACTCTAAATCTGTCCTTCTGTACACATTACATCTATTGCATCTGTCCATCCTAGGAGAGGGATCCTCCTCTGTTGCTCTCCTGCAGGTTTCTTCCCTTTTTTTCCCCCTGAAGGGTTATTTGGGAGTTTTTCCTGGTCCGATGTGAGGTTTTGGGGCAGGGATGTCTATGTGTACAGATTGTAAAGCACTCCGAGACAAATTTGTAATTTGTGAAATTGGGCTATACAAATAAACTGAATTGAATTGAATTGATATTACATAATAATCTGGACATTAAATAACCCTTTTGTCATTTTCATTAAGTCTAAATTTACACAAACCACGACATGTTCCACAGTTTAACGTGTTAAATTGAAGTCCTGCTGTGTGAGACATCATCACAGATGGCACTGTGAGATCATATTACTGTAAATCTCCTGGGATGTATTATTTTAGGGGATTACGGATACAGCTACACTGTAAATGTTCCTCCTTCTACAATTTAAAACTGAACAAAATACATTTCTGTGCTCTCCACGGTCAGCACATTTCTTTTTACGAAGCTTGTATACAAGATATTAGGTCAATGCTGATCTTTCGAGGGAACCGTGAAGTGCATCTTGGGATAGATGGAAAAACAACACTGAATGGGATTGCTATTGATCCGTTCAGCCCATGAAGAATTCATGAACAGATACTTATTGGTTTGGGATGCACTCAAAATGGAGGCACCCACCTTCATATAATATTCAAGAGACACCAAAGCCGGAACACAATTCAACCCTCTGTTATGGCTTTGTTCAGCGTTTAGAAATCTCAGATGTACACCTTTATATCTATAACAGGGTCAAGAATATCTCTCTTCCTTAATTTTTGTGTCACGTTAATAATATTATGACTCGTACTCCAACATTGATATGTTCATTCCATCACCTACATCCACAACTCTACATATATTAAGCTAATAATATATGAATATTCTAAATATTCTAAATATTCTAAATAAAATAAATAAAATAAATAAAATAAAATAAATAAAATAAAATAAGAAATGTTTAAAGATAAAAAATAATAATTAAAAATATATATATATAATTTACAAAATATAAAAATATAACAATAATAAAGTAAATGAAATTAATTTAATCATAACAACATTATTGTCTTTAAATAAATAAAATAAATAAAATAAAATAAGAAATGTTTAAATATAAATATATATATATATAAAAATATATATATAATTTACAAAATATGAAAATATAAAAATATAACAATAATAAAGTAAATGAAATTAATGAAATTAATTTAATCATAACAACATTATTGTCTTTAAATTACGTTGTGTCAAAAGGCCATGCTGTTACAACCCCGGTACAGTAGGTGGCGGCATCGCCCTCGAACGTTGATTTGTTGTCCGCCATTAAATTAAAGACGAAGAGGGGACGGGCCAGGAGGCGGAAGTGCCAACCCGCTGCTCTTCCGGGAAAGACCCGCCCCCCGCAGATTTCAAGCGCTATGATTGGCCAGGCATCCATCCTGCCCGAGATACCGGTAACCTGATTCGTTCACCTCACGCACGCTGACCAATGGGCTCTCCTGACGCCACTTCTGCGCGGCAGGGTGTCTGGTGAAGAGCAGCGGCTACTGCTCTGCTAGCAAGGAGACGCGAGGAGTCACAGCGGCGATAAGGTGAGACAACTGACATTGACTTTCATTCATGTATACGTTGTAAAGTCAGCTCGTTGTCGAGCTGCATTGTCTCTTCCTCTCGAGCGAAATAAAACATAAGAAAGGACACAAAAACGTACAAATAATGCTATAAATGTCACATGTTCTGTGTCGGTGCGTTCAAACAATTAACCTAGCTTAGGTGATGAGGAAGTATGGAGGAGTGGATGCCCTTCTCCTCGCTTGGATCTGATGCAACCTTCTGTGACCACTCCCAAATGGTTTCTTTACTTTCCATTGTCATGTTTGTTTAATGAAATAAAATAATAATGTTTTAATTTGGTGTAAGATGTTGTAGTTCAAATAAAACAATGACAACATGCAACATAGATATTTTAATTGTAATTTTCCTCAATCGTGCTTTTTATGCATCAACGTTCAGGAAATCAATCTGCAAAAAACGTTGGTAATTTATTCATAATTTGTATTATTATTTATTCATCATTATTCAAGCAAACCTCAAAATGTTTTTGATGGCATTGAACTGAATGTTTTTCAGACATTTAGTAATCTACACTGAATAATTCAGAAAATAAATGCAACCGCAACTAATCATATAATTTGTCAAAATGCATTTTTTTCTCCATTCTATAGTAAAATATATTTGGAAATTGTGAGGGTAACACAGCAAATTATGAATCTGATTTAATCATAGAAATAATTGATAAGGTGGTGAAACTGCTTCTTAAATAAACTGATTTCCTGGTCCTGGGCTATAATAACAATACATTTTTTAAAAGCATTGGACAAAGTCTTGACACTGTAAATGTTTGTTTGCTTGACAAAGAACCCGTAGCTGCTTCACCTCCAGTAATGAGGAAGTGCTTTTGGTTGGCAAGCGGTGAGCATGTTGCACTATGAGGAAGAAAACTCGAGTGAAAACCACAGGTGTGTTTGTCAGTTGGAACAGACGCTGCTTCTTAATCTTTCCTGGCGCCTTTTGTCTCGTCTGCGTCGGACGTGTTGATGAATCAAGCGCCGGGTATCGCCGTTGTGACGTGGAAACGACTCGTGAAGGTCGCTTATTCCATTTGTTATCTGCACTCAACCAAACATCATCTCCCACTCTGTCTTTGCAGACGCAGCAGCAACGATGGATCGAGTGAGGTCTGCGTTTAACAGGATGGTAAATGTCTGTTACTTCTATTTCGTTAGTTGTTTAAACTGGTTTAATGGACACCAGGGTAATATAAACATGTTTCCTTTTCTTTTAGAGATTATCAATATGGAGGGTGGAACTGGGGCACCTGAAGGAATAATTTAGATTATTTTAAATAAAATAAATTAAATATATTTAACAAATAAATAAAATTAAATGAATTAAATTAAATAAATAAATAACAGGATGGTAAATGTTTGTTACTTCTATTTAATTAGTTGGTTCATTATTTTTATTTTTAAACTGGTTAAATGGATACCAGTGTAATATGAACTTTTCTTTGATAGTTTATTTATATGAAGGGTGGACCTGGGACGCCTGAAGGAACATTTTATATTTTAAAGTTAAATGCATCAATCTGGTGAACTTTCAGAGCAGAATTATGAGGCTTTGTGCTTGTTCTAGCAGAGGAGGAATGTAACTAAGTACTGTACTATTTGAAGGTACTTGGCGCCTTCTCCACTTGAGTATTTTAACTTCATGCAGGATTATTCCTCCACTCGGGAACTGCTTTTTAAGCAACGTCGTTCTTTTTATGCAGTTCTTTATTTCCCCTAATTTAGTTTGTCCTTTATTTATTTTGTATTTTACCATTCCATTCATTTTGCCTTTATTCTCTGTAGAACACTTTCTAAACTCGATTTTTAAAGGTGCTATATAAGTCATTATTAATTGATCTCAGAGGGAAGTATTGTACTTTTTAACACGGGCGCTGTGGGAGCCGGGCCTCATTTCACTTTTTGTGTCCTCTCTAGGTTAAAAGTGAGCGCTACAGCAGGTTCACTCTGCAGCCAGCCGTAGACGGAGAGAGACACATTGAGGTCAAACTGTCGGAGGACGCCACCGAGGCCGGGGACTCGGCGGGCGGATCCCCGAGCTTCAGACCGGCACCTCGACGCCAACCTCGAAGTACCATTTGCTACCTGGCCCTCGGGACCCTCCTGATATTCGTCACCGGTAAGACGCTCATCATTATCCTCGTTAGTCAGTGTTCCTCTTTATCTATTATCTAAATGGTGTAACAGATAACTATTGACTATCTATTGGGAGGGGGGGGGTCATTCATATTTTAATTTATAATTGGGAAAAAATACTGCAAATCTTTCACTTTTGAGAATCTGGTACCATATTTTTTTTTCTCGCTTAAAACAATTATTTAATCAATAGCTTGATATAATATTCATGGAGTTGGAAATAATCTATTTTTGGCCCACAAACAGGAAGCTGTAACTTATTTGGCTTTAAATCTGAGGACAAAGAGGAAGATTGTTTACAGTCTTAGTGCCTTGTTTGATGTAAGGCATTGCTTTTGATTTATTATTATGAAGTCTCATTATATTAAGTGTCTTGTGTGTTTTTATGCTGTAGCTTTACTATCTATTAATATTTTTCGTTTTTTTTACTCAAATGTGACTTCATTAAGTTTTGAACTATTTAAGCATCATCAATTCATCTAGTGTTTGTATTTTATTCACATCTCTTCATCTTCTCTTTGATTTCTCGTCTTTTTGATAATTCTTAAAGCTCTCTTTGAAGAGCAGGAGCTCCATGAGAGGATCTTGATGGATCTCTCTCTATATTAAGTGAAGGAGAACAACAATAAAAGCATAACCGGCTCGCACGCAGAGCGAAACCCGAGTTGTTCCGGCTGTGGTCGTCTCAGTCCGAGCGTGTGTCCTCTCCGCCCTTCAGGCTACGTACTCGGTTACATCAGCCACCGGGAAAAGGCGGTGGAGGCGGCGAACTGCGGTCACTCCGCGGTGACGCCAGACGACTACTCGCCGGAAGAGGACTCGCCGGAAGCGGACGCCCAGATGGACTGGGACGACGTCACCCAGCTGCTCAAGCAGAAACTCACCAGCCAGGCCTTTGACAAGACTCTGAGGTGCGCTGTGCACACACACACACACACACACACACCTGTATGTCAAGAGAGAGGGGGACACACCTTACTGTACACACCCTGAAGGAAATACTGCCTGTTACAGACGATGATTTCAAAGTAAATGTGTGAATCCTGTGTTGCAGACGCGTATCGTCGTCGTCTCAAGAGCATTCAACTTCCTGTGAGGGGGAGGGGAATAATATCTATGAACCTGAGCCGGGTCGGAATAACCTTTTTATTTTTACAGTATTACACAAGAGACGGTCAGAGCGCGCTAATGAGACGGGGGAGGTGATTGTGAAAGGGATGATGCCCAGCTAGCTCCATTCAGTTTATTTTTCATAGCCCATTATCACAAACTACAAATTCTCCTCCGAGGACATGACGTCCCTGACCTTTGACCTCTCACATCGGATCAGGAAAAACTCCCAAAAATAGAAAAAAAAACTTTCACAGGGAAAAAAGGGAAGAAGCTTTCAGGAGAGCAACAGACGGGGTTCGTACGGTCATGCATGGAAAACCTGGAAAAGGCATGGAATTTTAAAATGGTCATTTCCAGGCCTGGAAAAGTCATGGAAAAAAAACTCAAATCATAAAAGTCATGGAAATGTTGTTATATTCACATGTTCATTTACGCCGAGTTTGAAATAATTGATGTGTTTTTTTTAAAGAAACGCTCAAAAACGCACAACATTTTCTAAATTGTTCATGTTTATACCGAGATTTCAGTTTGGTCGTTGAAATTTGGTTTAAAGTCATAGAAAAGTCCTGGAAATCCACTGGTCAAAATGTGTAAGAACCCTGAACAGAGGAGGATCCCTCCAGGAAGAATAGACGTCATGTGACCAGAGAGGAATCCTTACAGTTACAACTCATTCAATGACAGTACATGGCTGTAATGGATGACGCTGACCCGGCGAAGCGTCCACGTGTCTCTTGACCGGCTCCTCACCCGAGTGACGATGATGCGATCGTCGGGTGATTTCTGCCTCTTGTCCCCCCCGCAGTGATTTTGATTCGCCGAGACGTTTGGCAGGAAGTGCTGAAGACGTCCGCCTAGTGAACCGCATCAGCGGTGCGTTCAAGGACGCGGACATGGACCCCTGGAACGACGTCCACTACGTTCAGCTGCAGACGCCGGACAGGTACGTGTGGGCGGAGGGATTTGAGGAGGGAACTATGAGTCGAGTCTAACGGAGTTTTTTATTGAACAGTTTTTAGGACGCTCCGGCTCGGCCGATTGGTCGTTGGCAGGCGGAGTCAGAAAGTTACAAAGGAACGTTTAGAGAAACTTATTAATAACTTCCAGAAACATTATGTGCAGTCGTCAGCCTTCTCTTTGTCTCTCTTTCTCACAAACACTCACACACTCTCACTCACACACTCTCACTCACACTCTCTCACTCACACTCACACACACACTCACACACTCACTCACACACTCTCACACACACACACACACACTCTCACTCACACTCTCTCACTCACACTCACACACACTCTCACCAACTCTCTCTCACACATTTACACACTCTCTCTCACACTCACTCACACACACACTCACACACTCTCACTCACACTCACTCACTCACACTCTCACTCACACACACACACTCACACACACTCTCACTCACACTCTCTCACTCACACTCACACACACACACTCTCACTCACACACACACTCTCACTCACACTCTCACCAACTCTCTCTCACACATTTACACACTCTCTCTCTCACACTCTCTCTCACTCACACTCACACACTCACACACACACTCACACACTCTCACTCACACTCACTCTCACTCACACACTCTCACTCACACACTCTCACTCACACACACACACTCTCACTCACACTCTCTCACTCACACTCACACACACACACTCTCACTCACACACACACTCTCACTCACTCTCACTCACACTCTCACCAACTCTCTCTCACACATTTACACACTCTCTCTCTCACACTCTCTCTCACACACACACACACAGTCCTGGTAAGTGTTTTCTACTCGAGTATATTTTCTATAAGCATTAATGCAGGGCGAATGGGTGATTAAAAAAACTGCTCATAGAAAATATACTCGAGTAGAAAACCGCTCTTGACTAAAATAAAAGCCGATAATTGATTCTGTAACAATCCTCCGACCTCCCCTGCAGCCTGCATCCAAACCGGGTCCACTTTGGTTCGGACGTCTTCGAGCCGACGGGCTACCTGGCCTACAGCGCGACGGGGGAAGTCCAGGTGAGTCCCCCTGGGATGCTTCCTCTTTGAAGTCCTCCAGGCCCGTAAGCCGTGACGCGTCGCCTGTGGTTCTCTCTCTCGGCCGCTCTGCGTCCGTAGGGCAAGCTGGTGTACGGCAACTACGGGCGCCCGGAGGACCTGGACGTCCTGCAGAGCAACGCCGTGGGACTGGGAGGCGCCGTGCTGCTGCTCCGGGCCGGAAAGATCAGCTTCGCGGAGCAGGTGGTGGCGGATTTCGCGGCTTCTTATGCCCTCGTATCTTTTTTTTTAATGTGGTCTTTTAACTAAAAGCTTTCTCTGCTCGCGTCGCTTCAGGTGAACAACGCTGCCGCCAAGGGCGCCGCCGCCGCGCTGATCTACCCCGACAGCCAAGATTACGACTACGTGGCGGACACGGCGCTCTACGGACACGTGAGTCCGCGCGGGTGCGTCGACGAAACCGCCGCGCGAGCGAAGTGTCGGCCGTTGACTTTGTGTCTGTCCTCCTTCAGGTCCATCTGGGGTCAGGCGACCCCTACACCCCCGGGTTCCCCTCCTTCAACCACACGCAGTTCCCCCCCACCAAGTCGTCCGGACTCCCCAAAATCCCGGCCCAGACCATCACCGCCACCATGGCGTTGGCTCTTCTACAGTAAGGGCACACACACACACACACACACACACACACACACACACTGCGTCAGGTAAGCATTCATATGTCTTTAAACTATTTAATAAAGTACTATTTATGCCATTCTTCGGGTGAAGCGGTCAGATAAAATGAGTCACTGCAGACTTGTTATGCAGGTAATGCACTGAGCACACACACACACACACACTGATTATAGGAATGCATTTCAATATTATATTTAAGTGGATATAGAAGTCTGTCGTAGGTGTTTGAAAAAAATAAAGGAAACATTTCTATAAAATGTTTTGATAAAAATATCTATATAAATGGACTTAAAACATAAATGTTTGACTTCAATTTTTTTTATTGCTTTGTTTGTCAGGTACCGATAAATTTGCGGCTTGTTTAAGATTCACTGCTCCGTATAAAACGAGCTTTACAGCATTTTACGCTCCCTTTTATTTCTGAAATTAAATAAAACTAGACTATGTGATATATTCTGCAGTGAACTCTATTCTCTCTTTCTCTCTCTCTCTCTCTCCTCTAGGAAAATCGGCGGTCCTGAATCTGACGCGAGTTTCAAAGGCGGCATGGTGGGCGTGGCTTATCAGCTGGGCGGCAGCGCGAACGTCACCGTGGAGGTGAACAACGTGCTGGTCAACAAGGAGCTCCACAACGTGTTCGGGGTCATCAAAGGCTTCACTGACCCCGGTGCGTGAGCCGCTGTGACTCTTTAATGTATTTTATCCCCGTCGTACACGTGAAGTAACGTACGTTTGAACCCTCAGACCGCTACGTGGTCCTGGGAGCTCAGAGAGACGCCTGGGGCAAAGGTTACGCCAGGGCCACCGTCGGCACCGCCGTCCTGGTGCAGCTGGCCAGGGCCGTCCGCGAGATGGTGAAGAACGGTAACGACGAAACTAAAACGGCATAAATGTGAAGCTGCACCGAGTCCGTAAAATCAAAGTGGAAGTCTTGTTTTTTCCGCTCTTTTTATCGTTCATCAAGCGGAGCTCGGCACAGAAACAAAATCCAGGAAACCAAAGTGGGTCATTTTATGATCTCAAGATTTAAGTTTCAAGTTTTTATTTGCCTTTTGTGACTATAAACCAAGAGTCCAGACGCATTGGAAAAGTAGTGCAGGGCTCAGAATCAACAGTTTAGTAATAACACTATAATAAGAGAGAAAATATGAAAAAACACGATACAGAAGGTGGTGATATGTATAAGAACAAGAAGAAAGGTGCTAGTACAGTTTTAAATTAATATGTCACATTTTGTGGTTGATAAGTGCCGTGATTTTAAAAACGGTCCCAACTCGGCCTAAAGTGCGACGCCTCATATTGACGTGTGTGTCGGGAGCTTTTATAAATACCCTTTATTATTATCTGTGTTCTCGTTGGTTGACGTTCCTTTACAGAGTGGCAGTTTATTCTCCTGCATCACATCAACGATGTCATTTTTTTAACATTTCCCCAGACGGGTTCAGACCCCGGAGGAGCCTGGTGTTCGCCAGCTGGAGCGCAGGAGAGTACGGGAGCGTCGGCGCCACCGAGTGGCTGGAGGTGAGAACAAAAATTAACTTGATCAGGATGTAAACAATGTTTTTTTTAATCCTCTTTATTCTATTTATGTTCTTTCGATGCGCGTGTGCTCTTAGGGTTACATCTCCTCTATCGACAAACGCGTCGTCTCCTACATCAGCCTGGACGGTGTGGTCATGGGTGAGTACAGGCCCCGCCTCCTTTACGTCTCACGGGCGCTTTACTCTTCCGGTGATGGTCAGTCGGCTGAATTTATCTCCTCCACAAGGTCGCGGGAGCTTCATGGCGTCGGCGAGCCCGCTGCTCTACAGCCTGCTGGAGACCACCATGAGAGGGGTAACTACACAACAACAACAACACACTTAAATCTGATCCACCTCTGTCGGAGCGCGTTGTGCTTGCCTCTTTGACGTCGGCCTCGTCCCCGCAGGTGAAGAGTCCTCTGGGCTCCGTGTACGATATGGTGGGAACCAGTAACTGGGACGCCCAAATGTGAGTGGACGAGCTCTTCCTGCTGGTTTTGTAGTTCCTTTTTTAATTCATTGATAAAGAAATTAAACTGCAGTTATTAAACGGCCAGTTTAAACGCTCCGTATTTGAACTTTTTTAGGGCCGATAAGATTCATAATTTAAAGATTTTTGACATGTTTTAATGTAAAAGCCTTTTTTTCTCCTGTAGGCACAGTTATCAAATAAAAAGCAAAATAGAAATGATGAAATATGTCTTAAATAAGATGTTTACTTATTTTCAAAATGGTCACTTTTGGTTAAAATGATGAAGTAAGACTCCAACTCTCATTAAGTTCTCTGAAGAATAAAGATGATCTAGTTTGATCCGCAGCCCTACGTCCTCCTCGTGTCCAGAGAGTAAAACAAGTTGTTTTCCCTTCCCGTGTGCAGACTGAAGCCGATGTCCTCTGACGACCCCGCCTATCCCTTTCTGGCCTTCTCTGGAATTCCCTCCGTTTCCTTCCACTTCATCTCTCCCGGCGTGAGTCTCCATGCAACAGCATCTGGGCCAGTTTTACCGTTCTGTGTGTTTATTTCTTTTACCCACGAGTCGTGATCTGAAGGTCAAGATGAACGCCGCCCTCGACTTTCTCTCATCTGCCGCTTTTAATATAAAGATGATGTTAAAATAAATGATGCTATAACCTCAGTTAACGTTGTAAATCTTCTTCTAATGTAAAGCTGAGCTTGAAGAGCTTGTGATGGGGAAAACTTACAAACTGATCCCAGAACAGTCGTTTAATTAACACTTTTTTTTTTCTTCTTAGACTGAGGCCTACGCGTACTACGGCACCAACCTGGACAGCGTGGACCACCTGGCTTACCAGACCAACCACCGCACCGGTGAGATGGCGGCGCTGGCGGCCCAGTTCGCCGGCCAGATGGCTCTGCGGCTCGTCCACGACCACCTGCTCCGCCTGGACGTCGGCCGCTACAGCAACGTCCTCACCAAGGCCGTGATGCGCGCCTACAGGCGCGTCCAGCAGCTCACCAAGGTCGGGCTGGCGTCTGCGTATGAGACGAGAACGTTGTTTTTTATTTGTTTTTATGTCTTTTTAATTTCCCCCCCCCTCCTGTGTCCGGTAGTCGGGGCAGCTGAAGGGCGTGGACGGCAACTGGCTGAACCGCGCACGCGGCTCCTTCCAGCGCGCCGCCAGGGGACTCAACACCGACATCCAGAACACCGACCTGACCGACGTGGAAGCCGCTCGCATCCTCAACGACCGGCTCATGACCGTAAGACGTCTACGGCGTCTCGGGGGTTAAATGGTTAAAAGCGTGAGCCCTCGGCGACGTGGCTAAATTATATTTCGGGATATAGGCTGATCCTATCTCGATGATGATAATAATTTATATTTTCTGATAGTTTTCGGTTTATTAAATAGTCTGATTTAAATGTTTAAGTGCAAATTAATTCAATGAACATAAATTCCAGGTGAAATTTTAGAGAAAAATACAAATTATTTCCTGTAATCCTCGGACACTAACGCAAAGAAATCAGATTAAGATGATAGTTCAAAGTGGGATGCTCTGTGATGCGGCCAAATTAAATATTGGGATATAAACCGCATCGTATCTCGATGATGATAATAATGCATATTTTCTGGTAGTTTTTCTATTTTTAAATCGTCTGACCTCGTCATTAAATGCTTAAAAGATGTAGAAGTGCAAATTAATTCAGTGAACATAAATTCCAGGTGAAATTATAGAGAAAAATAAACATTATTTCCTGTAATCCTCCGACGCAAACAAAATCAGATTAAGAAGATAGTTCAAAGCGGGAGGCTCTGCGATATTGACAAATTAAATATCTGGGATATAGGCTGATCGTATCTCGATGATGATCACGATTTAGCATATTTTCTGGTCGTTTTTGTTTTTTAAATGGTCTGACCTCGTGGTTAAATGCTTAACAGGTTAAAAGTGCAAATTGATTCAATGAACGTAAATTCCAGGTGAAATTATAGAGAAAATTACAAATTATTTCCAGTAATCCTCCGACTTTGTGTTCACATGAATGCGGGGAAAAAATCAGATTTACAATAGTGTGATTCAGTATTCTCGTAATTATAAGTTCAGACGATGTAATCGTGTCACTCTTTATCAACATCACTTTTCTATTGATAAATGTTCATAAAATTACACCCAGCTTTTAAAAAAAAAAAAGCAAAGTTGATGGCAGCACTTCCCCGTGTATTTAATATATAATCAAATATACAACGCAAGTCAGAAGATTAAGTGAAAAGTGCCGATCTAAGCAAACATTTGACGTCAGCTTTCAATTTAAAGTTGTTTTTATTCTTGTGGCCGTTGCCAAACAAAACTAATCTTTGATTCTGAGTGTTTCATCCGATTCACACACAGATCTTCTTTGCTTAATGCGCGATGCTGAAGCTCCGGGAGAGCACGCCTAGATCTCGTGGTCGTGCCCCGTGACGACGTCCAGCCTCGCTGCTCCGGATCTCTTTCTTGCATCTTGAAAGTTGCTCCGTCGCCTCGCGGCTGCATCACGGCTTGTGTTCCTCCTCCCAGGTGGAGCACAGCCTCCTCTCTCCGTACGTGTCCCCCCTCGAGACGCCCTTCCGTCACCTCCTGCTGGGTCGCGGCGCCCACACTCTGGCGTCCGTCGCCGAGACCGACGACATGGAGGAGCTCCACGTGCAGCTGGGGCTCGCCACCTGGACCCTGCAGGGCTGTGCCAACGCCATGGTGGGGAACATCTGGGACCTCGACCAGCAGATCTGAAGACCCAGCAGGGGGAGTGTGTGTGTGTGTGTGTGTGTGTGTGTCTGTGTGTTGTTGAAACACAATTCGAGGTAAGCGCAGGGAGGGGGCACCAATATCAGCACTTGAGCACAAGCTGTCTATCAGAGGTTTAAGCCCCGCCCCTTTAAAAAAACAAGCTATATCCCACAAAGATCCAGGGGGAGATATCAAAGTATAAACTACACTCCTAACTATGAAACGACTTTAAGCACTTGATTCTACACGTACGCTACTGACGGCAACATGGCCGCGACCTCTCGCCATGGAAACACTGGGAAATCTTTATTTATACTTTTATTTATCAGTGGCAGCGCCCACTATAAAGTTATCGTTTGTCTTTTTTATACGATGTTATCGGGAGCAGTGCCTCCCATAATTATGACGGTTATACCGTCCAATCCTCCGGCAGCATCTGCTACAGACAAGACTCCGACGGTCAAATGGAGCCCCCGGTAGAAGGTAGATATTTCTGGCCTTTATTTTGGTAAAAAAAAAAAAATCGTATGATTATATTGTTTTTTGTGGGTGAAATTATCTCAATAAATTTTGTAAACGTTTTTTTTAGGATTTACAACAAGCCAATAAATTTGGACTGCACTTGGTGGCATAATAAACATTGAATTTTGGGAGAAAAAAAAGAAAAATAATCCACAAAACATTATAATGTTTTTTTTTTTTTAGCACAATAATTGAGCTGATTTGGTTTCAAGAAAGCCATTAAAGTTTCAAAGTGGACTTTGGGGAAGTTTATGTATGATAAAGTTATCGGGAGCAGCGTCTTCCATAATGACAAGCAGTGATGGTAGATTTTGCCTACCAGTGTGTGTGTGTGTGTGTGTTTGAGAGAGAGTGTGTGAGATTGTGTGTGTGTGTATTTATCGGGAGCAGTGTCTCTCATATTTCACTTGGAAGAGTGGAGCAACTTATCGGGGGCAGTGTTTCCCAGAGTTTTATACTTGACATTTTCATTTTGTCTTATTTTTCGGATTATGTGTGTTTCTTTCTTCTCCTTTTTCTATTTTCCTCATGTTTCTGTATCGCGCTACAAACTCATACGGGGCAATATTACATAATCCGTTGTTACGTTATCCGTTGCCGCCTCGCTGCTCGTCGCTCTGTCCCTGTGATGAGGCGTAGCTTCACACTGAAACATTTGAACCATGTTATTTACCTTTCTACGGATTTGGGGTTAAACCAATGTGTGTTTTTGTTGTTTTTTCAAGGTATGACACATGGTCTCAAAGCTTCTGATATTTATTTGACCGTTTTGTTCCTATAAGTTTAAGTCGGTGGTTTTCCCGGAGATATTAAACTTAAAAAAGAAGAAAAAAAACACCTGTAATTGCTCCTTAAAGGTATTCAACCTGAACACATTATGAAAAATACATAACATTTACATCATTATTTTAACACTCAAGACCAAACTACACGTCACATTTTCGATGTTTTGAATACATTTCTCCTGGTGTCACCTCTGTTGTGCTTGGTACTGTTTTTCTCGCTTCTATTTTCTGACAGGAAGTTACAAGAATAAAGTTACTTAATCCTGAAACGGGTGGGGGGAACTAGGCGGTTAGGAAATGCATCTTCCTGATGATTGTAACTTTAAAAGAATAACACTGTTTCAGAAACCTGCTCTCGAAGTCATGTTTCTGTGTTCAGTGGAAAACGTGTAATAAAACCTTTTCGGCTCAGCATCCAGAAAAATGGTCTGATTTTGGTTTCTATCCTGGGTTTTTGCTTTTTTTGCAGTCAGCAAAAGTCAAGTTTGGATCCTTTTAAACTGTTCAGTGAAACAAAAAGTAATCTAAATACACTGATAAATCCCTGATCTTTAAGCAGATGTGTCAAAAGCCATATTTACTTTTTATACTTCTGATTTTCAGATTAAAAGCAGATATTGCACCGTGTGGTTTCCAACAAGTTCCACCAGAGAAATTGTAGTTGTACTTAAGTCCCCAGGCACTGGGCTCCCACTAAATCTAAAATGTCAATAAACCTGTTTGCAGCATTTAAAGTCCAATCAGATATAAATGCTTCACAAATATTGAACATGCATATCTTCTTTATTAAAAGAAGGTATAATACTCTGCCGGCAGCATTACAAATCTGATTTAGGAAAACAGGTATGTAGAGGCCAGCGGTAGGACTGGACAAATGATGCACAAAGAGTTTGTAAGTTCTCTGAACACTGAATTTAAAAGTCGAAGTTCACGGCTATATAAATGGAACAGGATTTTATAAACGGCATGAAAATAATTAAGTAAAATTAAATATCTAAATAATACACTTAAAACAAGAATACAGGAGAGATACTTTTACAATTAATTTTTAAAAAAATCAAGCTTTTATTTTGTAGCCTGATCCGCACAAACAGGAAGTGCGAGAGCCGGCCGCGCTCGTCCCCGCGCTGCGGTGACGCTCGGTGACGCGCCTCCATCGTCGAGAAAAGCGAGAACGGGACAACCGCCTGATTTGAACCGAGTCCCCGGTGAAACGGCGCTGCTTCCCGCCGGGCTGCTGCAGCTGAGAGGCGGGGACCGGGGGGGGGGGGGGGGGGGCCGGCCGGAGGAAAGGGGCGGGGCTAGTTCTCCCGCGCAGCCCGTCTGCACAGGTTGGTACTCCGGTATGTTGTTTATCCTTCCGGCAGCTCGTTCCTCTCAATGGGAGCCCCGGCATGTTGCACCAAAAGAAAGAAAAAATGCAATGAATGAAATAAAGTTGCGTTCAGGGGTCATGCGATCGTGACGGTGATGTGTTCACTGACCGACGGACAGGTGGAGACTTAACGTGCCTCGAGGCTTATCGGCTTTAGCAGCCGCCTGATGGATGAAGACTTGTTTACTCAACATGGTAAACATTAAACAACAGCAAATAACTATACTTATTGTTTAGAGATATTTAGTTATTGTTTTAAACATATATTCTCTCACAGTGGAATGACGTCACTTATCACAGCTGATCTGGAATCAGATATTACATCATACACGTGGCATTTATTTATTTATTTCCACCCCCAGGAGATGTTTAACCCCCTGACACGCACGCCGAAATACATCTGTTTTACATTTAATTGTTTTCACATTTTATTTATTCTGTTAATTGTTAAATTAAATGATCTTTTATTGGGTATTATTTCAAGTCTTCTGCACACGGACACACACACACACACAGACACACATCTTTCATCGTGCAAAATGATATTTTTAATAACGTTGATAATGCTCATTATTGTTTTTTATTTGACTATATATTCGGCACTGGTGCTAGTATTACATCTTATTATACACTATATATATAAATGTATATATACATATATATGTATATAAGTATATACATATATATGTACATACATATATACACACAAACACACACACTATTGTATTTAATCTGTGTTCATTTTTATTTTTTATTATAATTTATTGCTATTCTGTTTTATTTTGCCCCGGTGTCAGTTTCACTCGTTATTATTGTTCATGTTATTGTAAAGATTTTAAAAGGTTTAATTCACCGACCTTGCGCTCCTCGGTCTGTTTATTAATTATTAATTATTAAATTAACGACATAAATCACCTTCAGTGCGTCTGCATCTCGCTCCCCGAGACACTGAATCTGAGCTAAACTTAGAGATCCTATTTTTAGAGCATCGCCCTCTATAAACCCCCCCCCCCCACACACACACACACAAATGTTTTCTCATCGCGAGAGGATCTCTCTCCGTCTCAATCTAGACGATTCAACTTTGCAGCCCTGCTTTAAAAAAATATGTTTGGGATGTTTTCACCCTTGTTTTCAAATACTCGGGAGATGCTAAAGAATCATATTATCGTGATATATTAAAACATTATCTCTTACAGTTGGAGCTTAAGGAAAAGCTCAAAGAGCTGAACTCAATTATTCCTCGGTGTTATATAAAATGTGTGCATGTTCTTAAAGGTCGTATACGCTCCTCTGAGGTGAATACACGAGTAGATGTGAACATGATTATCATAAAGGCAGAAAAGATGGAAGTATTTAGATGTGGGGAAAAAGCCTGCAGACAGATGGCACTAAAATATATATTTATATATATATGTTGTTTTTTATATATATATAATATATATATATATTAAAATATATATATATTAATATATATATATATGTGATGTATGGATCACTATAGAATTTGCAGTTATTACCCAAAAATGTTCTCGTTTCTTCGGATTGTAGTTTGGATAAAAAAATTAACTGAGGTCAATATTTACGGAAAATCACCCATTTCAAATATAACAATGGATCCGATGTTGGAATTAACATTTTTATTGATTTATTCATTATGAATTGACACATTTATTCTTAAATATGGCATTCTTAATTTTCCAGGTCTCACTTGGTCCTAAATGGTCCTGAAATCATTTAAAAATGTAACACGTCATATTTTCCTCCTTTTTTAATAAAGCGATGCTGTTTTG
>NC_079403.1:5109826-5117326 GCF_029220125.1 Pseudoliparis swirei
AGAAGAGGGAAGGAGAGGAAAGAAAAGGAAATGAAAAGGAAATGAAAAGACATGAAAAGACAGGAAGGGAAAAAAGGAAAGGAAAGGAGTTGAAAGGAAAGAAGAGGGAAGGAGAGGAAAGGAAGGGAAAGGAAGGGAAAGAAAAGGAAATGAAAGGAAAGGAAAAGACAGGAAGGGAAAAAAGGAAAGGAGTTGAAAAGAAGGGAAAGGAAAGAAGAGGGAAGGAGAGGAAAGGAAAGTTAAGAAGAAGAAAGGAGAAGAACGGAAAGGAAGGGGGAGGAAAAGAAGAGAATGAAAATGAAAGGAAAGGAGAGGAAAGAAAAGGAAAGGAATAAATCACCATGACACAAGTCGACTTGAGGTGTTTTGACTCCTCTGATCCGACTCATGGTCGTCATAAATCACCTGACTGTGTGTGTGCGTGTGTGTGTGTGTGTGTGTGTGTGTGTGTGTGTGTGTGTGTGTGTGTGTGTGTGTGTGTGTGTGTGTGTGTGTGTGTTCTGCAGACGGTGCCGACGGACATGAAGGCGCTGCAGGACTTTGAGGAGGAAGACAAGCTCCAGATTAAAGTGAACGACGTCATCACCATCATCGAGGGAAGGTCAGTCGGGTGGGCGACACCACGCGGAGCGGCGTGTCTGTGTGTGTGTGTGTGTGTGTGTGTGTGTGTGTCGGTGCAGATTAAAGGTCACGGAGGTCAATCCCTTCAAGACAACAAATGCTCCTTTTGTTGACACTGGATCGCTTGAATAGTGGGAAATTATTGTAATTAGGGTCCTGTGACGAGCTCAATGTAGACATACTGTGCCGTATGTGTGTGTGCGTGTGTGTGTATGTGTGTGTGTGTGTGTGTGTGTGTGTCGCTGCCAAATTAAAACCAACAAGTTATCAATTACTTCAGCTTGATCTGCTGCCATTGATACATGTGTCATGTGACGGGGGCCAATGAGAAGCAGGAGGTGTTTTATTTTAATTTTATTAACTTTTAATTTTGCATTTTCGACAAAACAGAGCAATCCTTGACATTTAAATAAATAAACACAACAAAATAAACAGTCCCCCACACACACACACACACAGCCATCCACATACACACCCGTATAGCACCCCCAAAGTGAGGAGGCTAATGACTGAGTACTGAGTGTAATTACATGATAATAAGCAGTAAATATAAAAAAAATATTTTCTCCGCCGCCCTCAGGGCCGAGCACTACTGGTGGCGAGGGCAGAACCGCGGCACGCTGCGCGTCGGGCAGTTTCCTCGCCACGTGGTGACGGCGGTGGCCGGCCTGTCCGCCCACGACATCAGCCGACCGCTCAAACACTCCTTCATCCACACCGGGCACGGAGACACGGACCCCCACCGCAGCTGGGGCCACGCGGACCGCATCGACAGGTTCAGGAGAATCCATCAATCATTATGTTTTAGTCTAATGGGGGGAAAGGAGGGCGAGTAGCAGGGGTTTTTTAAATGATTAAAATATTAAAATTCAGACCTCAGTCCACGTTGGACCACGTGTCTTCATGATAACCGATGACTCGGCTTTATCTTTGTTTTGGTAATCATGAAATAAGCTTCAAGATGAACGCAGTCTTTTGGTAACATGTTTTTTTATTTCTTATTCATGTTGAACCACGGATTTGTTTTCAATAAATGGGAGAGTATTAAACAAAATAAAGTCGTATATTAGAATGACTTGTAGAACATTGTGTTGGAGCTCCTCCCAAGTGAAGCAAAGGGACATAAAATACACATTACACAGCATGACACTCTACAAATGCACACAATAAAATAGTGCAAATGGGCAGCAATAAGTTGCATAGATAAACTAGAATGGGCACTCGGTAGAGCGCATACCTTCGCATATCACAAGATTGGGCATTGAATTATGAACATTTTGGCATTAGTTGCATGCCAATTGGACAAAAATGTATCGTGCTATGGTAAAAAAAGAGTTTGACCTTTCCATGACCATGACCTTGACCTTTGACCCGATTGATCCCAAAATCTAATCAAATGGTCCCCGGATAATAACCAATCATCCCACCAAATTTCATGCGATTCAAGAACATGTTGACCTGTTCATGACCTTTGACCTTTGACCTTTGACCCGATCGATCCCAAAATCTAGTCAACTGGTCCCCGGATAATAAACAATCATCCCACCAAATTTCATGCGATTCGGTTCAATACTTTTGAGTTTTCGAAGATTTTGACCTGTTCATGACCTTTGACCCGATCGATCCCAAAATCTAATCAACTGGTCCCCGGATAATAAACAATCATCCCACCAAATTTCATGCGATTCGGTTCAATACTTTTTGAGTTTTCAATGCGAAGGTAATAAATAAATAAATAAATAAATACACGGCGATCAAAACATAACCTTCCGGCATTTTCAATGTGAAGGTAATAAAATAAGAGCTCATCTTGTATTCTATCAGCGCTACTAAGCTTGAACCAAGTGTTGTTGTGGCAACGGCTGTTCTGTGACTCTCCACTAGGGGGCAGCAGCGCATCGTCAATGTAAAGGAACACATTAAGTCCCATCCTGTGGCATTTATATGAAAAGTGATTTACTTTTTTCTCTCTCTCTCTCTCTCTCTCTCTCTCTCTCTCTCCCCCTCTCTCTCTCTCCCTCTCTCCCTCTCTCCCCCACGCCCCAGTCTGTATCTGGGGAACCCCATGGACCCCCCCGACGTCCTCGGGATGGAGCCGGGCATCGCCAGGCCGACCAAACTCCCCAACCGCTCCAAGAGTAACTCCACTACACACACACACACACACACACACACACACACACACACACACACACACACACACACACAGTCATGTGACACCCCTTAAAGTACTTGTACTTGGAGTATTTCAAGCTTCTCTATTGTACTTGTTGTCCTCCTCTACATGTCTGACAGCTTGAGTTGCATTTCAGATTAAAAGTTTTTCATCCATTTCCTGTACAAAAAAACAAATCTTCACATTTTGGTGATTTTTTTTATTCTAACACTTCTGATGAACTGAAGGATGAAGTGTTGAGAAAAAAAAGTAGCCTCTCTGATCAGCTGGAAAATACGGCTCTCAAATAACGATGATCTTAAAACACACTACCATTTAAAAACATCCCCATTCTTACAGTTGTTATTGAAACATAAGCCGTTGAAGTCCAGTGAATAACCTGAAGGTACAAAGGTCAGCTGCAAACTGCCAGAGGTCAAACTAACAAGTTTAGCTTACCAAAAAATAAAAAATAAAGTACATTTCAGAGTTATACAAAAAGACCTTTGTACGTAATTTAATTGCATTTCGTTAAACCAAACGATTCCATGATTTTTTTTTATTATCTCCAATTGTTTATTTGCTCTATACTTTAATTTCAGAGTACATTGAGAAATCAAACTGTTTACATTTACAAACAAAACTGGAGAAATTGATGTATTTATATAGAATAAGATGCTTCAGAGTGAAATACGTGAGGCCTTAACGCGCTTCTCTTCCTCAGAGCAACCTCCTCCTCGCCCGCCGCAGCCCGCCGTCCTGCTGAAGAGTAGGTGACACACACACACACACACACACACACACACACACACACACACACACACACACACACACACACACACACATAGAGACACACACACACATGGTGGTCTGTAATCTGCCCCTTATATATAAAAAACCCACTTCCTGTCTCCGTTGCGCGCACGCAGAGCCGTTCTACGACTCCGTGATCGACGATTACGACGGCGTGCACGTGGACCTGGCCGCCGGCTCCTCCTCCGCCTCCTCCTCATCCTCGGGCCTGAAGCGGCTGGGCGTGTCCCTGGGGCTGAAGCTGCGGCCGTGGGAGGGCTCGTGCGGCGTGCGCTCGGCCAAGAGCGAGGTGTCGCTCATCGACTTCACGGACGACAGCTTCAGCTCCGCCACGCCGTCGCCGCTCACGGAGACGACGACGCGGCGGCAGCCGGACGACGACACGCTGAAGGTGCAGCCGGCCGGTGTTGTGGTTATTAAGAAAGTTGTGATTCAAAGGTTATGGATTCATTTGGTTAAGGCACATTTATCAACACGTTATCTTTTGTCTCTTGGCTATTTATTATATATATTAGGGAGTAATTAATAGATGCAAAGCGGACGGATTAAAGATTCAACTTTATTGTCAGGACATAATGTTCATCATTGTTCATCCAGAAGAGAGTATTATAGATCATAAATATATATATATATAGATACATATATATATATACATATACATACACTCCTCATGCAAACACCGTCACATAAAGCAGAGGCCAGTGAGAGCTGCAGAGAAAACACTTTTTACATTTCTTTAATTTTAATTCCTGCAGAAATATATATTTATATATATATATATACATATGTATATACGTGTATACATATATATATGTATATACATATATATATATAAATATATAAAAATATATATGTATATACATATATAAATATATATATGTATGTGTATATATATGTATACACATATATGTATATATATATGTATATAAATATATATATATACATATATATATATTTATATATGTATATACATATATATTTATATATATATAATATATATATATATATATTTATATATATAAATATATATACTGTATGTATATACATATATATATGTTCTGACAAAGTAAATACAATATAATATAATAATATATATATTTATATACAATACATATATAACCATGGGATACATCTTTTAACATGTTATACTCATTCCCATCCTCAGGACACGGCGTCCATCCTCGACTGGCCCCTCCCCCAGCCGTGCTACGACGCGGTCACTTCGGAGCTCGAGGACCAATCGGAGGACCAGGAGGTGCGGTCCATCAACAAGGAGTTCTCCCACGAGGCGGCGGCGCCCGGCGGCCTCTTCGCGGCGAGCAGAAGCGAGTCGCAGTCGGCCGACTTCTTCCAGGAGCTGCAGCGAGAAGTGAGGAAGACGTGGCTGTCATCAGTGTGACGACGCACACAAACAAACAAACAAGTAAACAAACAGACGAGCCGCTAACATGTTTCTGTCTGGGCGCAGGTGATGGTGAAGCTGCAGGTTCCCATGGCAACGGGCCGCTCCCTCCCCTCCTCCCCGCTGCCGTTGACTCTGGCCCCGCTGGGCCCCCACCGACAGATCTACCTGCCTCCCCCCTCCCCCCTCGCCTCCGCCTCCTCCGCCGACGCCTCCTTCCTCTGCTGCTTCGAGGACCGCCTCCCGGTGCTGCCCCCCCGCAGCCCCGTGCCGCCGCTGCGTCCGTCCAAGCGCAACAACCCCCCCGCCCGCACCGCCCACCCGCAGCCGCGCTCCATCTCCATCTGCCTGGGCGACGGCGAAGACACGCCTCCTCAGATCCCGCCCAGGGACCACGCCTTCTCCCAGCCGGGCTCCCGCTCCTCCTCGCCCCTCCCGCTGGTGCTGCCGCCGCCGCCGCCGCCGCTGCTGGCCGCCTACCCGGTGGCGTTGCCCCCTCCTCCCCTCTCCGCCTCCCCGCGCCGGGCGTCCGGACACCTGGGCGTCCTTCTGTCCTCCAACTTGTCCTCCTCCCTCGCTCAAGCCACGCCCCATTCGGCGCGGCTCGCAGCTTGCGGCTCCTCCTACTCGTCCGGCTCCATACTGGAACCGCTGGTCTTTAGCGAGGGGCGTGGCCTCTCCTCACTGGTCGACAGCTCTGTTCCCGCCCCGTTGCCGGAGCGACCAGCTTTTCTGGAAAGGTGTGTTGCTGATATCCAAGTTCTCCCTGTTAGCTACGGGAGCTAATAAAGGCTAATTGGCTCTTAAAGGGCCAGTGTAGCATTTAGGGGTTTCTATTGGCATAACTATTTAATTATAATTTTAATGAGCTTCTCCAGCTCAGTCTGATTGTTCCTGAAAATACAAGAAAACACTCAATGATCGTGAGGCATCGCAACAGTTTTTCAAAATAAAAGCTCCTGGGAAATAAACACCCCACCCCCCCAATCAATGGAGCGAGAAGACGCCGTGTGACTGAGAAGTGTTGCTCACTGAAGCGTCGGTCCTCACAATATAATTATATATTTCACATCAGCTTCTTCAAATAAAGGTAAAAAAATCCATATTCAAATAAAACAAAACAAAAAAACAGAATCAGAATTCACGTACGTATTTTTATACGCTGATTTATTTTTGTGTGAGATGCGAGATTAATAATTAAAATTGATAATATAGTCTGAGTCTTCACTCATAAAACACTTATTGGCATTAAAATACACTTATTGGCATTAACATAATTTTTTTCGTTACTATTTTATACAGATTTTCTTCTCTTAAATAACACACTTTTAAATTGATTTAAAAAAATATTCACTGACAACTATATTGATCCTTAAGGTCGATTTAGTATTTTGTATTGAGATTTTGATCATGTTAATTTAACTTTATTAGCCAATTAATATATGTACATATGAATTAAATATAAATATATGATACATGTGATTTTGAACTGAATTGTAAAATATTTTGTCGTATACGCTTTGAGTCGGTACATAAATAAAATATAAACATTGTTATTAATTCATAGCTAACTATGAAAACTGTCTCCACGTGTCATTCCAGGTATGGAGCAGCCAACATGGCGGCAGTCAAACCGATGATTCAGCATCCCGGTGGAACCAAACCAAACTCCTCCTTCAACAACAACAATGGGCGAACTGCAGCTCCCAGCATGCAACAGGAGCAGAGCACCACACAGGTAAACGGAGAGGAAAAGTAAATGCACAATGTGTTTTTATTTTTCTCTTTTCCTCATTATTTATATATTATATATTATATAATAATGCCGAATAATAATATTAATAAGAATAAATAATAATAATAAATATAGAAAAAAATATATAATATATTAATGCCACAGGCAGAAAAATCATTCTAAAAACATTTAAAAGTCCTCGTATTGATAATCAATGTTATGCTGACACAGCAGAATATTTCCATTATAGTCCGACTTTATCTCCACTGTCTGGGTTATGGTTTAAATGTTAATTCAGGATTACAAGAAACAATATAATTAAGTTTATTATAGTTTCATAACTGTTCATTGACTGTAAACTTCAAAATGCTTTCGGGTAATTTGAAAATGTTTCACTTGATTAACTGCTAATTTAAGATTCCGATTATTTATATTTTTTATGTAAAAAAATCCCTTTTTCTAATTTGTTTAAATTGTTTAAAATACGACTTTATGTAAGTCGGTCGTGTTTCTTTTAACTTTCACCGACAGGTCCAGGGAGCCGTGCACGGCGTCACGCTGGAGGAGGTCCAAGCCGCGCTGCAGAGCCACGGCGGGAGCGTCACGCACGCCATAAACCACCTGAAGGTGAACCTGTCGTTACCTTGACTACGTGTTTATGTTACCGGGTACCGGGAAACTAAATAACGTATTAACAGACGTGTAAATGAGCAGCAGTCTGTTTCCTGACTTTAACACTTTTACGTTTTACTATACAAAAAATAAAAATTTTAA
>NC_079403.1:5122326-5174826 GCF_029220125.1 Pseudoliparis swirei
TGAAGCACCTCCACAAGTTGGATTGGCTTGATGGGCACTTCTTGCGGACCATACGGTCAAGCTGCTCCCACAACAGCTCAATGGGGTTGAGATCTGGTGACTGGCCACTCCATTACAGACAGCAAGCTGCCTGCTTCTTCCCTCAATAGTTCTTGCACAATGTGGAGGTGTGCTTTGGGTCATTGTCCTGTTGGAGGAGGAAATTGGCTCCAATCAAGCGCTGCCCACAGGGTATGGCATGGCGTTGCAAAATGGAGTGATAGCCTTCCTTATTTAAAATCCCTTTTACCTGGTACAAATCTCCCACTTTACCAGCACCAAAGCAGCCCCAGACCATCACATGACCTCCACCATGCTTGACAGATGGTGTCAGGCACTCTTCCAGCATCTTTTCACCTGTTCTGCGTCTCACAAATGTTCTTCTGTGTGATCCAAACACCTCAAACTTGGATTCATCTGTCCAGAACACCTTTTTCCAATCTTCCTCTGTCCAATGCCTGTGTTCTTTTGCCCATACCAATCTTTTCTTTTTATTGGCCAGTCTCAGATATGGCTTTTCCTTTGCCACTCTGCCTAGAAGGCCAGCATCCCGGAGTCGCCTCTTCACTGTCGACGTTGACACTGGCGTTTTGCGGGTACCATTTAAAGAAGCTGCCAGTTGTGGACCTGTGAGGCGTCTATTTCTCAAACGAGAGACTCTAATGTACTTGTCTTCTTGCCGAGTTGTGCACCGGGGCCTCCCACTTCTCTTTCTGCTCTGGTTAGAGCCCGTTTGTGCTGTTCTCTGAAGGGAGTAGTACCCACCGCTGTAGGACATTTTCAGTTTCTTTGCAATTTCTCGCATGGAATAGCCTTCATTTCTAAGAACAAGAATAGACTGGCGAGTTTCACATGAAAGTTCTTTTTTTCTGGCCATTTTGAGAGTCTTATCGAACCCACAAATGTGATGCTCCAGATAATCAACTAGCTCAAAGGAAGGCCAGTTTTATAGCTTCTCTCATCAGCAAAACAGTTTTCAGCTGTGCTAACATAATTGCACAAGGGTTTTCAAGGGTTTTCTAATCATCCATTAGTCTTCTAAGGTGGATTAGCAAACACAATGTACCATTAGAACACTGGAGTGATAGTTGATGGAAATGGGCCTCTATACACCTATGGAGATATTTCATTAGAAACCAGACGTTTCCACCTAGAATAGTCATTTACCACATTAACAATGTAGAGAGTGTATTTCTGATTGATTTAATGTTATCTTCATTGAAAAAAACAATGCTTTTCTTTGAAAAATAAGGACATTTCTAAGTGATCCCAAACTTTTGAACGGTAGTGTATATATATATAAATCGTATACTATATTATATATATTATATATTATGATTATATATATAATTTATAGTTATTATATATTATATATATATATATTATATATATATTATATATATATATATATTTATATAATGGGTGTACAAAGTGTTTGTGTGCATGCATGTGTGTAATTAGGCATGTGTGTGATTAGGCATGTGTGTAATTATGCATGTGTGTGATAAGGCATGTGTGTAATTATGCATGCAATTCATGTGTTCACAATGACAGGCGCCTGCCGTCATCGTCGGGTGTTAGTCACACCTGCTGTGTTTGTTTGTCATTTTGAGGACTAAATATGTGCATTTTACTGCAGACACAAGGTCCACAAACTATACTTATTCACTTCTTATGAAAACTCCGTGAGCAGCCATCACAGCGATTTCAATAGCAAACCGTTCCAGTTTAAAGATCGACGGGTTTGGAGCCTCGCGGTGTGAGTTTGACAGCTACACCGTTTGTGTGCGTTTGATTGGCGTCCGAACGCAGCAGCTGTAGGTCAGCTGCGTGATGGCTATCAGCGGACGTCTGGAAGTGTGTCGTATCACATCCTGTCATTTTCCTCCCGTCTCTTTCTGTCCTCCTCTCGTCTCTTTGCATGTCACAGTGACACATGTTTGCAGAGAAAAAAGAAAAAAGTTATATTTACTGAATAAGATTTCGTGAATAAGATATATATATATATAATATATATAACTCATAATATAATGAATATATATATGTATATATGATATAATATATGAATATATATATTATATGTATATAATATATATATTATAATATATATATAACATATATATAATACATATAATATAAATAAAGTAAATATATATAATCTATTTATTATATATGTATATATATTAGGGCTGTGAAACGATTACAAATTTTAATCAAAATTAATCACAGGTTTCTGTGGATTAATCATGATTAATCACATATTACCGATATTCTCGGTATATTTTTGTGAGAACATAAAGATGGGGGGGGGGGGGGGGGGGGTCCTTGTGAGTGTGCGGATAGATTCTACAGTGGGATCTATACCACGGAAAGAGTTTCAAAACACTGTTTATATTTCTGTCTGAGGTCAGATTTGTACATTCATTTAGTTCAAAGTATCATGTGTGACCTCCATCTCTCCAGATGTGCATCGAGTCCTTGCAGCGTTGTCACAGACTGTGAAAGCATTTTTTTTAGACTTCTTTACAATCAGACTACCTTTTGCAACCAGAGGAGTCGCCCCCTAGTGGACATTAGGAAAAATGCATGTTTAAGACACTTTGGCTTCTTTCTTTTTCTTTTTTCTTTACGTTTGTTTTCCTGATCAGTTCACATCACTCAGGTATTTTTGCTTCTTGAATCTTTTCATTGACTTTGCATGTGATATTAAACTTTAGTGAATACATCAACATATTTTGGTAAATCCATTATTCACTTTATTGCAGATGCTGCTTTTTAAACGTATTAAATCTGTTTTCACCTGACTAACTTGACAGCATTGCTAATGTAAGGTAGAACTCAAAATTCAGCTAGAAATTGCTGACACAAGTTAAGATTAATTTGACCCTAAAAGGTCATGACAAACATATTTAAAGGGACATTAGATAAAACAGTCTTTAACTTTAGGCCAGTGATGTTTTAACTTAACATCGGTGAAGATGCCTTTCAGAACTGAAGTTCTTGCTGCTTTTAACAAAGGCCACCGAGCGCAGGTTTGGTTCGTTGGGGGTCTATTTCTAGCATTTTTAAGAAACTACAGGCAATTGTGCAATTTCAGATATTATCAGAAAGTTGTCACAAAGACATATTTGCCCTTTTTGAGCAAAATTAATAGAAAAAGCTTCTAAAAGAACGGGAAGAACAGACAAAAACCAGAAAGAAGACCTCAATGATGAGCAGTCACGACTTTCCCTGCAGTGACAATGTTATCTGGACTAATTTACCTCAGAAAGGTTAAATATGATAAGTTTCAGGCTAAAATGGAAGAAGACATAATAACATGCTGGGGTTTATCTGCTAGCACAGGGGTGGCCAACCAGTCAGAGACTAAGAGCCACATTTTTTACTGTGTCACCGCAAAGAGCCACATCATACACATATGTGTGCGCGCGCACACGCATACACACACCTCTGATCAGCCAGATTTGTTGTAAATGTCACACACCAACATGATAATGACAGAAATGGACTCCTACAGTACTAAGACAACAGGTCTGTCATGTTCAACAATGAACATTGTGTACACTGTCTCACACACACACACACACACAAACACACATTATCTCAGTTCAACCAAGTCCACAAACAAAAATAGAATAATTTACAATAGCGTTTTTCTTTTACTATGCATGTTGCTTAGTGGGACTTATGGGATTCCTTGCCTTGAACAATCCTCTTCAAATCTGGCTTAATTCCGTTGTTGCCACTCGAAGCAATTCCTTCACATGGTGTCAATCAGAACAGGTGTCCGAAAATCGAACGGTGCACTTGCGCCATGAATGCCGCATTATGGGGGGCTGGAGTAATCAAACGCCCACCAATAAACCACTTTAGCCGAAGAGAGTGTTCGACATTCGGATGCGGTTCTCCCGCAACGCTGCTCTTACACCGTGTCCGCTGAATTGAGGGCGGCTGGAGAAAGCGTCACCGTAAACTACTTTAGCCAAAGTGCGGGACATCCAGCTGCCCATAATGCGGCGTTCATGGCGTAAGTGCAGTGTTTGATTTTCGGACACTTTCATTCGCGTAACCCACCGTAGAACGGCCCGCTCGACATTCGGATGTGGTCTTTCCGCGTTTGGCCCACGAGTTTGAGACCCGTGCCCTACTGGGAAACTTTGCGTTTTTTTCATCTCACGCATGCGCGTTTGACGAAAAATACCGTATTGAACTCAAGCGAAGCGAACACGCACATACTAAAAAACACAAACTTAGATATGAACGTAAGAGCCGCATGACACCAGGCAAAGAGCCGCATGCTGCTCGCGAGCCGCGGGTTGGCCACCCCTGTGCTAGCATATTGATGGTTAGAATAAGAGTTGAGGAGGAACAGGCTGATATCAATGGTGCCGCCACATAGATAAGCTTTTCAACCATCGTTTTTACTGTTGTACTTTTGCATCAAAATATATACTTCGTCATTTTAAACCATTATCCAGATGTGCCCACTTGAGAATATACAACACTATTTTATTGATGCATAAACCATTTTATCTGTTTTCATCAGCTCTTTCAACACATTTATTTGAACTAAACAATGTTTAAATAACTTTCTATTTTTTAAGGTTATTTTCTGAAAGGTTGACATTTCCAGAACTTTCTCTCAGGAGATAAAAACAAATATCTCCTGAAAACTTACTTATTATTCTACTTACTGTTTTCTCTATGTAATAAGTTTATAATTTAAATGTTTGCCTTTTGACAGGGACGTTTTACATTCAAACTGAACTGATCCAAGTAAGCATCAAGTAATTTGAGCCCATAAATAAATTGATTTGATCAGGTAAATACTGATAATTGAATCCCAATGCATTTTATTTTCTAGTTTCCATGGTCAACTAATATCAGTGTTTGCTAGAAAGACCCGAGGGGAAGCTGATAACTGTGCTTCCTCTCAGCAGCAGGACGAGATCTTCCCTTCGGACCGCCGCATGGCTGCCGATGTGTCTGAGAGCTCCCGGATCAAAGTCGAGCCTCAGCGTGAGGAGAGTCACAGCGGGCAGTGTTTGTTTCGAGCTGGAGGAAAGTCGTCCCGTCTCTGGCATCTCAAGTGTGTTTTGTCTTAGATGAGCCGACTCGAAATATCGGCGTGTCAGAAATCCCAAAGTGAGCAACTTTATATACGATTAAACAGAATTGCGGATGTTCTCGAAATGTATTTTGGAAGAAAAAAAGTTAGCGTTGAATGTGTAAAATACGAGATGAAAGGAAAAAAACAGGCTGTGTGGGTTTAGTGCAGATTGCAATCGACTGAATCCTCCCACGCTCACGCCTCCCGTCTCAAGTAGAGAACTCCGGTGGCCTTGAGGTCATGTAAAAACTCAGAAGGCGAAACATGGAAACTCTGTTAAGAAGACCAGCGCCCTATGTGGATATAACAAGTCCATGTATGGTATTTCTAAAAGATTCCGCAAAATCCTACACGCTTGACCTCGAATCCCACATTGTGAAGATAATTCGTGGAGATTGTGACTTTAGTGAAAAGTAAGACTGATGCAAAACTTTTAAAGTAAAAATAAGATTTATTTTAGAAATCCACATTAAGAGAAAAAGTCTGACTTACCATTTTAACGTATTTATCAATCATTACTTATCAACCACAACTTTCATGGAATTCGGAAGTTTTAATCCTGATGTTGCCGTCGATCACTTTATATATAAATAAAATAAAATACAAAAATAATGAAATTCCCATCCTCAATTCTACTCGAGTTACTGCTATTTAGAAAATGTGAGCAAGCGAGAGTCAAACGTCGAGATCCAATGGAATGAAATGCAAAAACAGCTTTCGACAGATTTTTATTAGAACATTCAAAAACGAAAAAAAAAAAATCTTCACATAATCCATCACTGACACAAAAAAAGAGGAACAAACACGTTTAAAAAAAATATGAGATGCAAATCGATACAGAAGCGAAGCGGAGCATTGAGAAGTCATTACGCATTCGAGTGGTTGGAGGAGGCGGACACTGGAAAGCATTTGGCCAAAAGCAACGGGGCTAAAGAGACGAGAACGTCAGCTTTAAGGTGTGTGTGGACCCTCAGCTGGAAGGTGTGTGTGTACGTGTACTCGCTCATCGGGTCCATAGAGTTCTCTCGTGTCCCATATCTGGTCCCGGTAGGACTGCGCTCAATGGCTAAGCTACAAGAACACATGGGACTGTGTTCATGTCCATCTGCATGCACACGCGTGTGTGTGTTAGCGTGTTTATTTCTTGCGGTAGTCGTCTCCGTAGGCTCTGTGATCGACCTGCTCGGGGTGCTGGTCTCCGTAGCGCCTCAGTATGTCCTGCAGGCTGGGCATACCCTGTGAGAGAGGCTGGTAGGCCATGTGAGGCTCCTCCTGGCCGCTCTGGTTGGGCTCCCCCTCGTACGGCTCCGGCTGCTCCGGCTGCTCGCTCTCTGCCGCCCCCTGGCTGCGGTCCTCCTCTGCGCGGCGCTCGGCCTCGGGCTCCGGCTCGTAGCGGCGCAGGCGGCAGTCGCGGTCGTACTCCGGGTCGCAGTGCGGGTCGGAGGGCTCCAGGACTCCGCTGCGGGTGCCGTCGGCGTTCAGGTGGGGCTCGTGGGCCTCGGCCGGGTGCGGGACGGGGCGGTGGGCGCGAGGCTCGGCGGGCTTCGCGACGGGGGTGCATTCGCGGTCGTAGCCGACGAAGCATTCGTAGCCCTCCTTGGTTTTACCCGGGGGGCCCAGAGGGTGGCGCTCCTCCGGGGCGGGCTCCTCGTAACTTGGACTGGCAAAAGGGAACTGCTGCCTGGCGCCGGCGGCACCGCCGCGGCGATGCATGGCGGCCGCCGCCTCGCGGATCGCGCCGAAGGGATCGTTGGGGTTGGTCTCCGGAGCCGCCTCCATGTGTTCGGCGTGGGGGTTGTTGCCTTGAGCTTGGGCCATGAATCGGCGCAGCATGGCGTAAGGGTCATTCGCCGCAGGAGAAGCTGGGGCCTGGCGCTGCATAGCGTAGGGGTCATTAGCCGCGGCCTGGTGCTGCATAGCGTAGGGGTCATTAGCCGCGGCCTGGTGCTGCATAGCGTAGGGGTCATTAGCCTGGCGCTGCATAGCGTAGGGGTCATTAGCCGCGGCCTGGCGCTGCATAGCGTAGGGGTCATTAGCCGCGGCCTGGTGCTGCATAGCGTAGGGGTCATTAGCCGCGGCCTGGCGCTGCATAGCGTAGGGGTCATTAGCCTGGTGCTGCATAGCGTAGGGGTCATTAGCCTGGCGCTGCATAGCGTAGGGGTCGTTGACTCTGTTGGCATTCGCGTAAGCGTCCCTGAACATGGCATAAGGGTCGCTCTGCCCAGCGGAAGGAGCGGCACGAATGGCAGCGGCCTCCTCGTCGTCCTCATTGCGATACGCCTTGGGGGGGTTGGCAAATCTGGTGGCAGTCAGGGGGTTGCAGCCGTCTTCATAAAGAGGGTTGCAGGATCCGGGGCCGGCTGCGGCAGGCGGGTTCGGGGCACGAGGCGCCTGGAGGGAGGAAACCAAAGTCATTAGAATCATGGAAGCGAGCGGGAACCGGAAAGCGGCCGTTAAGCCGACGGGACGGACTAGAAGCGCACCGCGAGGGCGGCGCTGTGGGCGCACAGGGGGTCCCGGAGCGGATCGCAGTTGGGGTACTGCAGGTAGAGCCCGGAGGAGGCTTTCTGCACCAGTTTGGGGTTGCAGTTGGGGTCTCTGCTGGGGTCGCAGCCGAGGTGGGCGTAGGAAGGCTGGGGTCCGGCAGACGGCGCGTGCCCGTGGGCCGCCCTCAAGTGGTACTGCATGCACTCCACATCTTCGGCGGCGCAGATGCGCAGCAGCTCCGTCTTCTGCTCCTGGAGCGTGAAAGATATTGGGAGGAACGGTTGAATGAAGTTATCGAGGCGTGAACAAATACTGCATCTTGTGGTCCACTGGATGCAGCTTTTTAAAATAATGTTTAAACGTATTCAGTTTCTTTTCAGCCGTGCATTCCCATATTTTAACGAGAACGGGCACTCGGTAGAGGGCATACCTTCGCATATCACAAGATTGGGCATTGAATTATGAACATTTTGGCATTAGTTGCATGCCAATTGGATAAAAAGAAGATCTTGACCTTTCCATGACCTTGACCTTAACCTTTGACCCGATCGATCCCAAAATCTAATCAAATGGTCCCCGGATAATAACCAACCATCCCACCAAATTTCATGCGATTCGGTTTAAAACTTTTTTTGTTATGCGAATAACAGGCATACAAATAAATAAATACATAAATAAATAAATACACGGCGATCAAAAAATAACCTTCCGCATTTTCAATGCGAAGGTAACAATTGGGAAAACAAGGTCACTGCGTCATATTTGAAACAACCACAAGGGGGCACCAAAGCCCCAAACCTGAAAATCCTACATACTTTAAGATGAAGTTAATTGCTTAACCTCAATCTATATTGAAATACTTTCAAATGTATATGGTCATATTAAGAGTAGTCTTGAGAACCAAATGCGTTATATCCTTCTACCATTGGCGTATGAACACTTCCTGGAAGCATACCTTGGAAAGGAAGGACGATGCGGACGGAGAGTAGTAGTAATACCCCGACTGGGTGTCCTTCGCCGGAGCAGCGGAGCGGGCGTACATTGGGGCCGGGGCCTTCACCGGGGCGGGGGCGGCAGCTGGGAGCGCCAGAGGCAGGTAGGGACTCTTGCCCTGGACCAGAGCGGCGTACAGGCAGTAGGCGTCCTTGGTGGGGTCGCATGTTTTCACAGGCGCAGGCTTCGGGGCCTCCGGTTTAGGCCTGCTGGTGTAGGAAGACACGCAGTCGGGGTCGTCGGAATCGGAGCAGGACTTGTAGATGTCCCCCAGGTGGCGCAAGTAGGCCTTGTAGGAGCGCCGGCCCTCGGCTCTGTTCTTGTTCTGGAGGTAGGCCAGGTAGATGCGGTCCATCTCCTGGATCTGAGCGGGGGGGAGGAGTTTATTGGTGAGCTGTGCATGTTCAAAGAGCTCTAAAGGGAAGTCTATGAGGACTGACTCTTTTGGAGTCAGATCTGCAGTTTTTTTTGGACTGTATGAAAATACATATAGTTATGTTGTTGAAAACTAAATAAAAAAAGTGAGGTAAAAAAAAAAGATCTGCAGTTTTGACACATATAAATACAGCCGTGGATTATGCTGCAGGAATGCTTTAACATTCTAGATACTCTATTTATATATATATATGCAGCCTGAAAGAAATACTCACGCCTGAATGAAGACGAGAGTAGAAAACTTAAAATAGTTAACAAGTAACCTTAAAGATGTACTTCTGTCAGACTGGTGATGTGTGAATGTGTTATTTGCTGTGGTTTTTCTAATTATTTCTTCTTTCTGTTTTTTGTTGTTCTTCTTTTATTTCTCCTTTCACTTTGCATTATATCCTTAAAGTCCTGTCTTGTTAATTTGTAAAATCTAAATAAATATTTAAAAAAATTAAATTACAAAAAAAATACTCAACAAGGACATTATCCTAAAGTAGAAAATATAAAGGAAATGTAAAAAGCATTTTGTGTTCTCCCTCTTCTGAAAGCAAACTGTTGCTTCAAGCGACTCCATGACTTTCTCTTTCTCCGTCTGCTCTGGTGACAGTAGCTGGCCATGAAAACCAAAACCATGAGCTTCAAGATGCTCCGTTGAGTTGCCGTGACGAATGATCTGAGGGTGTGTCCCCATTTCACACTACACAGTATCTGACTCCTTTAGAGCAGCCCTTATTATTGGAATCCATCGTAACATCTATGAAAGAGGAACTTTAAACGGCCTTCCTTTATATTTTTTTACTTACTGCCTCCTGGTTGCCGTTTTCAGTGAAGTACTTGTACCAGCCCCAGAAGTCTGAGTTCTGCTTGTACCAGCTGATGTTCCTGCGGTTGCGGACCAGCTTCCTGTTGGCAGCCGCGTTGTCCGGGACACTGTCTCCCTCTGACGGGGGAGAGGAAAGTTGAAAACGACTTATTCAAGACACCAAACTTAATATATATATACGTGGGGTTAGACCATCTACTTTATTTTACTCGTCAAGATTTTATAGCTCCTATCTCACATATTGCTGCCCCCAACATAAAGTGTGAGTACACGCTGACGTAAAAATAAATATTTACCATCTCCTTTCGGCTTTCGCCCAATCGGTCCAGCAGACAGGAACGCTGCAGAAAAAAACAACGCAGAAAAACAGATTTAATTTGAAGTTGAGATTACGCATTTGGAAATTGCTTACTCTTTCTATTCTGACTTTTTTTAGTTTTTTTAATTGTGTCTGTAAGTGATAATGTCTGACATTAAAAACTTAAACACTTCCAGGCCGATACTGTGCATTAAATAGGGCGCTTGTAATTGGCTGAGCCCGAAACGCTGGCGACTCTTTGTAGATTATTTTTTATTATAGGTGAGCCTGTAACTTCACACCCCACGCTGCGTTCTCAAAGGGCCGTGTGCAAACATGCATTGACCCCATGCGGCTGGGAGAGAACGGCGGATTAAGCCTCGGTTTCTTTCATCTCCACGGGGAAAAGGTGTTACGGGAGGAGGTGGGGAACAGATGACGGCTTTAAAAGAGAGATCCAGGTTTATGTGACGCGTGTCAGAAATGATAAGAAGAAAAAAAACATCAATTATCAGCTTGGAAAACATTTAATAAAGAGTTGTGATGATCTTTGATGGCATTAATCAGAAAGATGTGACTCACACACATGAAGAGTAACATGTGAAGGTTTGAGTTGGCAGAGAGATAAACAGAAGCTTTCAAACTAGGCGAGTACAGAAGTGAAGGTGACCCGAGTGATGGAGGAGGAGGCGGGGCTAAATGATGCCGTCTCTGTGTATCCGCTGTTTGATTATTTTTTTTAACGAGCGCCTGTAAAAAAAAAAGTTGCCTGGCACATCTGGAAACAACAGAGCTTTAAGAGGGCCGAGGAGGAGGTGGTGCTGACAGGTAGTACTTTTTGACATGAAAGAGCTCCTGCTGCTCCTTTTTTAACAAGTGCGATAAAAAAAAAAATTTAAACAAAAGTTTAACGGGAAAGAGGGGACACGCCCCTTTTTGTAAATGTCATGTAGAGCCAACTGGAACCAGGTGGTGAGGGAGAAACACGTCTTCATGTTGAAACACGATGATGATTTATGAATATACGAATATACAAGTCGACGTGAGTGTTAACCAGTGAAGGGCGGAGGGGGTGAAGATGGTTTCCTTTCCTTGCGGATTCATAAATCAATCTTACTTCACAAAACATTAAAAAATATATATATCAAGCGAATGATTTTGTGGATGATGACGACAAAATCTATCATTTTGACGTCAGTACTTCAATTTTCTTCTACTTTATACTTGCACTCCAATACTTTTTACACTATATATTTATGAGTCATAGTTAAGATCAGGGTTTAGTGTAATGGTAATCCAATAATATGACACAGAGGGTGGAGGTACATTGTGCTGCTCATAGTTTACTTTACTTTTACTTTACAGTAGGATTTAAATAGAAAATCAAACATTTGAAAACTTTTTCTGGCTAGAAGTTAAATAAATTAAACAAATTGCATGTTTGAGTGCATCATTTTGTCCTTTTATAAGCCTCTCAAACACCAGCTTAATTAATTACCATCATTTGAAATGTTTTTGAGGCTTTTTTTTTTTGCTTTAAAGAAAAAGAGCCAATTATTTAAACAATAGAGCTCATATCTGACGTGTGGATCAATGCGTAATCAAGGGAGGTCATTTAAAATCTCACCTAACGATTCATTCTTCATCCATTCATCCGGTATCATGAGTGAAAACTTTATTTTTTGGAAGCACATTTGAACATCTGTGCCAGTGGAGGAAAGTAACTAAGTACATGTTGCGTTCTTGAGTATTTACTTTTCATTCCCCTTCATACTCCACTCGAAATATTGATCTCTTTACTCTTACATTTATTAAGCAGCTGTATTTCTTAGCTGATGTTCATAAGCTTGTAATATCCTCTTATTGATGGCTATCTTCTCTTTTTATCAAGTTGTTAGTTTTTAACATGCTGTGTTGTGCTTTAAGTTTTTAGTATGGTGAAACTTTGCTGCAGCCTTCATGGCCTCAAAAAGATACTAAATATCAACTGGATTAATCCGACTAAATAAATAAAATATTTTATTGTAATACATTTAACTATCAGAAACAATGAATACATTTATGAATAAATATATATTTATGAATATATATTTATAAATATATAAATAAATATATTTATAAATATATATATTTATGAATAAATATATATATTTATTCATAAATATATTTAGAAATATATATTTATGAATATATCTTTATAAATATATAAATATATATATTTATGAATATATATTTATAAATATATATATACAGGACTGTCTCAGAAAATTAGAATATTGTGATAAAGTTCTTTATTTTCTGTAATGCAATTAAAAAAACAAAAATGTCATGCATTCTGGATTCATTACAAATCAACTGAAATATTGCAAGCCTTTTATTCTTTTAATATTGCTGATTATGGCTTACAGCTTAAGAAAACTCTAAAATCCTATCTCATAAAATTTTAATATTTCCTCAGACCAAGTAAAAAAAAAGATTTATAACAGGTGAGTGTTTGTCAAGGCTCAGGAAACCCTTGCAGGTGTTTCGAGTTAATTAGACAATTCAAGTGATTTGTTTAATACCCTACTAGCATACTTTTTCATGATATTCTAATATTTAACACTTTCACATTATTTGTTGTCTTTCTGTCATGTTGATTGTTGTTTGTTTGTCATGTCCAAATGTTGCACCTTCCACCAAAAAAAATTCCTCGTTTGTGTAAACATTCCTGGCAATAAAACTGTTTCTGATTCTGATTCTGATATATATTTATAAATAAAAAAACCCTTCTCTGCAACAGTAACTTCCACATGGGGAAGATTTTCTGAGTACTTTGACCGCTGATATTTGCGAACCTTTAAATGATCAACACTATCCTATAATACCGCACTATACTCTAATACTTGTTGAGTAGTTCTCTGCGTGTTGTACTCACCAGGCAGCAGAATCACAGCCAGCAGAGCTGCGACCAACACGCCGGAGAAACTGGTGGTTCTCCTCCTTCCAGCCATGACTCGACCTTCTTCTTCTTCTCCTGCATGAGAGACGAGCGTTCACAGTGATGCCATCGAACGTAACATCAGCCACCAATGTACACATCCAAAAACAAAGACATGTTTCCATAGATGTCTGTGTGTTAAGGTCTGATTCACCCAACAAGGAGTCGCATAGATGTGTATATAGATGTTTAAATGCTATTCACACCAGTTTCCTCTACAGCTGCATCTTTACACGCAGATCCTCTCAGACTAAGAGCCCAAAAATAAGTTTACCTTCAAGAGAATCTTACAAACCGGTCAGTGTCCCCCCAATCAGGACCCCGGACCCAAGCTAATTTTCACCTGGAGAGCTGGTGGAGGTGAACTCTGATTCGGAGGCTTTAGAGTAAACCTGGTCCCACCGGGTCTCCTGAAGTGGTTTGCCGTCGTAAAAAAACCCCGAACCAGATGTTGTTGAGCGGTCCGACTTGACTTCGACCTGGACTCGAGTCCCCCGTTAACTTAAGTACCCTTTTTAAAAGTTCCCACACGGGAGGGAAACGATGTTTTGGAGTCTCTTACCTGTGGTTGTCTCGTCTTCTGTCTGCGGATCCAGATGTGGACTCAAAGGAAGCCGCCGCCAGACCAGGTGACTCAGTCCACCTGGTGTGTGTGTGTGTGGTAGAGGTTCCTGGTGCACTCGGTCCCTGCGGCCTTTCTGATAGAACTGGCCTGGCGAAGATATCTGGCAATGTTTTAAACCGAGTCCGTTCGTTAACACCGGGGACCACCTGCGGGAGGGGTGGGGGGTCCTGGGACACCTATACGAGACGCGTGATTGGGTTAGCGCTTTCAGAAAAATGTCTCCGCCAATTGGAGGCCCCCGTAATTAAAAAGACAGGGAGAAGGGGGGAGGGCCCCCGGGAGCCGAGATGGAGACGTGGAGGTAAAGCGGGACGAGATGTGGTCTCAAGCCGCCTTTAAACACAACTGATTATTAATTTTACATTTATGGAAAAAAAAAAAAACAACGGGATCTTTTTTTGTTTTTTAAGGCGTCCAATCTCTCCGAAGAGAGACGGCCTTAAAAAACGGAAAGTGACCGAAGAGGGACAACATCAGGAAGTGATGAAGGGGAGCTGAGGTGCCACATAAGCACTTCTCAGAAGACCCTCAATGAGGGCCAAACCACACACACAAAACAGCTGGTCTACACATGAGGAATTTAATAATCTACAGTTTCCTCCTCAGTTTAACTGTGTTCAGGCATGCCAGCCTTGAGACACACACACACACACACACACACACGGGTTTCCAAGGCGTGACGTGTGATGATATATCGGCACATTTGACGGCTTTAGCCTGTAACTTATTTACAACATTTCTTTCTCATGCGGTTTGTCTCCAGTTCGGCTTCTGAGGAGATTTTGATCAAGTTTAAGGCAACAAAAAAAAGTGCAATCCGTCTTTCACAAAGTCATTAAACCCCAAATAAATCAGTTTGTTGAGGGTATAATCAGTTTATAAACATCGATCTTGGTAACGTTTATAGAGACGATAGATTTTTCTATACATTTTGGAACGTGAACATTAATTGGCTCTTAAGCATTACTCAGATGTTGAGCTTCTTTATTTATTTTACGTACACATTAAGGTGGATTTTTTAAAAGTTTAGGCTAATTAGAATTAATAGAAATCATAGAAAAAACTGCCCTTTCTTCCCGAGGTGAATTCTGCAGCATGTTTACAGTTCTAATGCACACGCGTGGTGTAAATACATTAAATGTGAAGCTTTCCATTTTTTCTTCTCTCCGGGCCGGCGTCGCCTCGGGGGAAAGTCACAACGGAGCTAAAATGCAATTTAAACTCCTAATCCGCCTGCGACCGTCAACATGAATATAGATGAAGGCATGAAGTGATTGAAATCTGGAATTAGAAGTCAAATCCAAGCTTATTTTCTATATTTACGAGACCCCCGTAGAATGCTTTTACCGGCACGTTTCCTCGTGTCCCGTCGTGCCGAGCGTCCGGCGGTCGCGTCCACGCCGGATCTCGTGTGTAATTAAGTTTGGCTAACAGGTGTTTCGCCCGCGAAACCCGCAATCCGCCCGCCGGCAGATTCAAACACGACGCCGACGGTAAAAAAAACATACCGCAAAACTCATAATTTACTCCGGAGCCGGAATGTTATGGATTCACAAGACACCTGTTTTGTTTTTTTAAACCACGGCAGCTTTTTATTTGTTAGAAAATAACACACGGAAAAACAAAATCATTATGGTTGTGAGTGACACGTGGGAGGAGGAGGCGGGGCTGTACAAGAAGAACTCGTAGTCGGAAGAGGCCCAATTTTCACTTAATTTTCTCTTTCTTATGTACACGTGTCACGGAGGTCGGACGCCGTCGTCACTGCAGGTCATCGTCATCGAACAGATCCTCAAAGTCTGCAGGCGGACGGAAAAAAAACGAGAAGAAGAAGAAGCACAAAAACAAGAGAACAGGGTTAGAATTAGTCCAGCCGGTTCCCCTAAACCCGACACTTTCAGCTCATTATGCAATATATCATGTCGTGGTTAATTGTAGCCTCGGGGGTTTTATATATATATATTAAAGCTTCTTGTATGAAGTTCGGTCGACACTTTTAATCCCGAGGGTCTAAGACATGTGGCGAACTGCTGACTTCATAACATCACAAGATCATAATGTTGTTAATAATAATAATAATAAGTAGGCTGAATCCTCATGCAGCTTCAAATTCGAGTAATTTGAGTAGTTTTCCCCGGGCTCTCCATCAAGCAACACACACACACACACACACACACACACACACACACACACACACACACACACACACACACACACACACACACACACACACACACACACACACACACACACACACACACACACACACACACACACACACACACACACACACACACACACACACACACACACACCTCCATTCAACAGAGTTTGTGAATGATGTAAATTGTATTCGGACCTTTTTGAATAGTCAATTTTATTTATGAAGCCGAGGAACACAAATCACCTCGCGGGGCTTCGCGCCGCCTGCAGCCAGGATTTAGATCTAAAACGTCGACGAGTGTTTTTTGGCCATTTGTCGGCCGCGCGGTGACGTTTTTACATTTTTATTTTTTTGAACGCGCGTTTTTTTCCAGACTGTCCAAAGGCTGAACGTGATTTAGGACGGCAGCGAGTCGAACCGGCTCGCCCTTCGGCTACCCATAACCCCTTGCAACTTTTTAAACGCAAGCCACTGCAGCTCCAGGGACTCTTCTTCTAGATTCCTTTTTTATATTCACAACACGGTTTTTAAATCACCGATGTGAGCGTCTCCTTGAAATCAAAAGGTCTTAATCACCAGACTTCTCTAATCAGAAGTCTTTTCCATTCCCCGCTCACCTCTTCTTGAACATTAAGTCCTGATTAGACGCGTTTGGTGTGCAGAGGTGGAAAGATGAGCGTAGATCTTAGTCGACTAACATTTATTTTCCTACGTTTTTCTTCTTCTTCACAACTTCTTCCCGAGAAACTTATGAGCCCATCTTCACGTTTTAAAGTGCGGCTTTCATTTGATAGTTTTAGGGGAATCTCTGCTCTACAGAGACTCCATTGGGTTTCTTCATTGGACACCCTCTTGTCTTTATTGGACACCCTCTTGTCTTCATTGGACACCCTCTTGTCTTCATTGGACACCCTCTTGTCTTCATTCGACACCCTCTTGTCTTCATTCGACACCCTCTTGTCTTCATTCGACACTCTCTTGTCTTCATTCGACACCCTCTTGTCTATATTGGACACCCTCTTGTCTTCATTGGACACCCTCATCTTCATTGGACACCCTCTTCTTTATTGGACACCCTCTTCTTCATTGGACACCCTCATCTTCATTGGACACCCTCATCTTTATTGGACACCCTCTTGTCTTTATTGGACACCCTCATCTTCATTGGACACCCTCTTCTTCATTGGACACCCTCATCTTCATTGGACACCCTCTTGTCTTCATTGGACACCCTCTTCTTCATTCGACACCCTCGTGTCTTCATTGGACACCCTCTTCTTTATTGGACACCCTCTTCTTCATTGGACACCCTCATCTTCATTGGACACCCTCATCTTTATTGGACACCCTCTTGTCTTTATTGGACACCCTCATCTTCATTGGACACCCTCTTCTTCATTGGACACCCTCATCTTCATTGGACACCCTCTTGTCTTCATTGGACACCCTCTTCTTCATTCGACACCCTCGTGTCTTCATTGGACACCCTCTTCTTTATTGGACACCCTCTTCTTCATTGGACACCCTCTTGTCTTCATTGGACACCCTCTTCTTCATTGGACACCCTCTTCTTCATTGGACACTCTTGTCTTATCTTTTGTTCCAGATGAAACATGGCACCCAAATGCTCCGAGTGCACGCATGAAGAGCGTGACGAGCCCCGACTGGACTCCATTCCCCGTTAGTGCCACGCGGTTACAAATCCCTGCAGTTTTAACAGCCACGATGATGTAAAGAAGTGTGTGTGTGTTTTAAAGCAGCTGACTGGCGTGGTGTCCCGCTGAGTTCCAGTCTGATGGCACCTATAAAACCCACTTTACCATCCTCCTCTTGGCCCTTTTTTCCCTTTCTTTCATTCCCTCCGTTTTAACAATCAGCTCTTTTCTTTCTAGGTCATGTGCTGCTGAGCCCAAATTGTTTGGCCTGAAGCCGCCGTTGGAAGAGGGAAAACAGATTAGCTTGGTGTGTGTGTGTAATGGGGGTTTTCAGGGTATTTGAGGGTTAATTTGAGAAGACGATATGGTTAATGCAAGAAACCAGATTACGGTGCTTAAACTAAAGCTCCAGTTCCCATGCAGGTCGTCAATACTCTGGTTTCTCCACTTCAACATTTTATTTCCCTTCTGTATAAATGTTTGAATATTTCAAGTGTGTTTGAGTTATTAGTCTAATGTTGCATTAGAGACTTTCCTGGTGATAAAAATGCGTGAAAGGTTTTATTTTTTTTCAAAAGCCAGAGAGCTATTTTCACTTTACTGCACATCTGACAGATTAAGTGTGTAAAACCGGTTTCTGTTGATCTCTTGATAGTTAAAAAGTAAAAAACTTTGTTTCTCCTTCACGAGATGTCACATTAATACCCACAAATACAGAATGTTAAGTGGAGGTTAAATGCATGTAAACACAGCGATTAATGTCTAAAGTCGTTTGCGTGTGTGCCAACAAATATGGGTAATAAAGCAACAGGACAAAAACTGCTTTAGTTTCCAACACGTGTAACTATGAACTAGAGGTTTTACTTCATCAAATATGACTTGAAGTTATTTATTTGATATTAGTATTTAGTTATTTTATTCACAAGGAGTATTGTTTCATTATTCAGGTTGTTTGCTTATTTAGGTTACATGTTTTGATATTATAATAGCTTTTTCTTGTGGTTTTTAGTTTAATTTATTGTTGTTTTTAGATATATTTAGTCTTGATTGTTCATTTGTTCACTAATTGGGTAACACTGTGGGCACCTGTGGTTATGTAGGAGTAGGCAGGTACAGGACCAGCATGCACTTGGGTAGGACCTATGGTGTATTACCAGCGTTAGGAGTTCCTTTGCTTGTTTGCTTTTAGTTTAGTTAAATACATTATCAGAAAAACAGAATCCTGAATGAACAATGGTTTTTTTTGGCTACGTAAACCACAAACTCTTAGTGTCAATCTTTTTGATTCATTGGAAAAATGGCCACTATATGATTCGTGTGCCAGGATTATTACACTTTCACTGGGTGTCACTGAATAAAAGTTCTGTACAAAAGAAGAATTTCTGTTTAATTTCTACTCAACTCTGCAAGCTTCCTGCTCGCCGTGCCGCTGACATAATCTACTTATGAAGAACAGACGACTTAAAGAGGAACATATTATTTTCCAGTGTGTGCAACTTTGATAATTTAGACTAAAGGAGAGAAAACTATGTCTGACCGTTAAAGAAATCCGAGTGCACTGCTTTCTCATTGGCCGCCAGGTCCATGAGCAGCCCGCTGCTGCCCCCTGCCTGCAGACAGCAGAAGCACAGCCAGTGTTAGGACATCAGAAAACCACATATTCACACACATTATATTTAACAGCAATGAAGAAGTTACTCTGGGACAGTGTGATAACAACCATTCCTACATGCATATAATATCTGGTTGTGGGGTTTAATCTGTGGAGTCTGACAGGATGCGATTTCCCCACATTCACCAAGTAATCAGACATAATCTGTAGTTTAAACCAAATAAAATACTTCATATTAAGGCCGATATTGTACATTATATAATATTTATCCAGCTGAAAAAAAGAAAATCAGTAGGACGCCTCTGTTCTGAAGTAACGAAATAGCTGCCGGTGTTACGGTTTAAGAAGCGACCGTGTTAACTGGTGACATTGAACCAAACGTTGTTGTCGTAGTTGCAGACAGCCGTTGAAAATAGGAAGAGAACACGTAGCTGCCCTCGTGAATGCCGCATTGTTTAATTTGTATAGTATATATTATTACACTTCATACCAAATTAAACTAAGCGGCATTGACGAGGACACCTATGCGTGTTCTCTACCCTGTTTTTCGAACGTCCGTCGTAACCACGATAACAACTGACGCGTTCGGCTTAAAAGTCGGCAGTTAACAGGGTCGCCAGTTTAACCGTAACACCGTCACTCAGCTCGACGGCTTCAGCCGGTTTACGTCGCCGTAGTCCGGCTCACGCACCTCGTCCAGGTCCACGTAGGGTCCGGCTCCTTCGGGGAACATCTCGTCCACCGCGGGCTTCATTGTCGGCACAGCGGAGCTGGTGCTGAGGCAGTTGTGTTTCGTTGGCTAGCCGCGCTAGCTTAAATCCGTCAGTTTGCTACGCGGAAACAAAACAAACGCGTGCAACACCAAATGGTGTCCGGCCACGTCTACTTGCTTTGTTTTTTAATAGTTCCGGACTTTATTTTTTGGGGGGGGGGGGGGGGGGTACAAAACGCACACCGTGAAGTGGAAGAAGAGCAGTTCGTCCACGTCAAGGTTATCAAATGGATTCTTTAAAAGTGTATTTATCAGAAGTAGGAGTATTTTCCAGATTAAAAATGCTCTATAATTGTTTGACGTATTTCTTAGTACTCTTGAATTAAATTGAACGTTAACTAAATTGGTCAGAAGCCCATTGATGATCTGTATGCAGGTCACAGAACAGTTTTTCCAGGTGGGTGTTAAAAGGCTCTGCAAAGCACTCGGCAGCACTGTGGATGTGGTGGCAACTGACCGTCAACATCAAGTAGGGTTGGGCGGGGGTTCAGCCGTATTCGTGTTGCCAACCCTGTCTTGCAGCCTTGCATGACTCTGCAGACAACTCTGTCTGTTGTGGCCTGGGGGAGGACGACATACCAGGCCACTCGTACACGAACTTTCAACATGCATTCACTACCCTCACCCCCATCCCACGCCTTCGCCTGCTTCATACCCCCAGTGTGACGGGACTAGCTTTGGCTCGATAACAGATCACCTCTTGCCAGATCCGAGTGCAATAACTGTAATTATAACTTCATATTTACACTATGTTGATCTGCACTTCACACATTTCATTTATTTACACGACACACATACACACACTTTGCATTTTGCACACTGTCTATATTTAATATTTTAATATTTAATTTAATTTTACACTGCAGTCATTAGTATTGTATTATATTTGTGTATGCATATATGCTGTATATATATACATATAAATTTTATTTTGTATTTTATATTTTACTTTGTATACTTTGCACAGTCATTGTATTATATTTGTTTGTGTGTGTGTATATATATATACATATGTTTCATTTTATATACATATATATACTTAATTTTGTATTTTATATTTTACTTGTATACATCTATATCTTTCATCCCTGTTTTTTATATTTTATATTTTATTCTTGTGTGTTTAGTTTATTGGTGCTGCTACTGTGACGACAAATTTCCCCTTGGGGATTAATAAAGTATATATCTATCTATCTATCTATCTATCTATCTTTCAAGACTTCCGAGGAGCCGAGGTGTTCCACATCAACGGTTTCCCTCTCTGGGTTGAAGTCGCTGATCAGGGTGGAAAGCACTTTTTGTTACCATTGGTAGTGCTCTCATCAACTTCTGAATGTTGCTGAAGATCCTCTGAAAATGTCTTCCCCCAATCCACGCACCATTTCGTAAACTGAGGATGTTTGTGACGGCTTCAATCCACTCAGCGCTACTTTCTCTGAAGCTAGAGTCTTGGCCAGCTTCACCATCACAGGTGCGAAGGTAAACGGCATGTTCAGCAAGAGGAGCGAGAACCATCGCCTACAACAAAAAAGGGATTCGTTTTCATTGGTAAAACCCTGTTACCTTTAGGGTCAATTTGACCCCATTCAATGTTTAACGTCGGTGTTCTTTGGGGTCAATTTGACCCCAGGCTGTTTTTCACTGTGTCAAACATATAAGAAATATCAACTTTTTTATATATTGAAAGGGCTATTTAGGTAGTCAACAAACAAACATAAAGTACCTCACACTTAAACTTGGAAAACAATATTAATTCTAATAATTTTCTGGAGGTTTTAATTGCTGGGGTAAAATTGATCCTGAGGGTAAAAGATGTCAGAAAATATAAAGGTAACAGGAGGGTTAAACATTGAATGGGGTCAAATTGACCCGAAGGCAACAGGAGGGTTAAAACCCCACCATGCATCTATCAACTTGCTTTTTCCGTAATTGTATTTTAGAAAGTCTCTCGACTAACATTTTAAGAAAAGTGAGCTAGCCAGCAGTAAGCTCCAAGAGAAACGGAACAAATGGCCACAACTGAGCCCAGCCTTGTTCAAGACGTGAGCGCACAGTGGAATAGCACATTCTATATGATCAGCCGGCTGCTGGAACAAAGGTGGCCTGTAACGGCGACACTGTCCGACCGCTCTGTCACACAGAGAGGCAAAAGGTTCCCGGGTTTGAAACCAGCCCAGTGGAGCTGCTGGAGGAGCTTTCAACAGTTCTCGAGCCTTTTGAATGCGTCACTGCGTTCACGAGTGGACAGAAATATGCGACAGTATCTGCAATACCTCCACTTGCGAAGGGGCTGTTGAAGTCCACCCAGAGTGCCGCCTGCGAGTCGGCTCCGCTGCGGGCTTTCCAACTCACCGCCGTGCAGGAGAGATGGAAACGGGAGAGACTGCTTTCTCAGAGCACCAAACAATGGTCCTTGACCCGAGGTTTAAGAAACTGAAGTGTCTTTCACCTGATGAAGTCCTGCATGTTCAGACCAAAGTGCTTTTTGTATTGTAGTACTTATTGTGTTGGTGTAGTACTTATTGTGTTTGTATGTTTTATGTTCACTGTATGCACCTATACACCAGAACAAATTCCAGGTAGGTGTAAACCTACTTGGCAGTAAATACTATTCTGATTCTGAAACAATGGCACTTGAAGAGAGAAGGGAGGTGGGTCAGCATGGCAGATGCAGTGTCACGAATACTACAGCTACTAAATCACTGTGCGTGTGTGTGTGTGTGTGTGTGTGTGTGTGTGTGTGTGTGTGTGTGTGTGTGTGTGTGTGTGTGTGTGTGTGTGTGTGTGTGTGTGTGTGTGTGTGTGTGTGTGTGTGTGTGTGTGTGTGAAGAGGAAAAGTTCTGATGTTCCAACAAATCCTGTTAAGTTTTCTGATCTGTATTTTTCTTTATTTTTTTACTATTTATTGTTCTGACAGCTCAGGTCCCTTTAAACATTTAAACAAAAATATAAATATTTGTGCACTTTCTTTTTTTTAAGCCTATATATATTCGGCTGATGCATACATGTGTATGCTTTTTGTGTTAGTCCATTTATATATATATATATATAAATTTATTTTTTATTTGTATTACTTTAAAAGCTCCGGAATGTTCAAGGAGGAACCTGCTTGTGCACTTTCTAAAGATATGTTGCACTTCTCTTCTGTTTTTTAATAAATGGTTCGAATTAATGCTTGTTTTTTTCTTTTCTTTCCGATTAATCGAAAAAATAATTGACCGATTAATCGATTGTGAAAATACTCGTTAGTTGCAGCCCTCGTCTGATGACCTCATAGTTAACGGATGGAACGCTGACAGCATTCTCTCCATCATTTTACCCATATGAGAGGTTAGGGCTATCACTCTATAATTGGCTGGATTTGATGGACCGCTATTGCCTGCAGATGAATAGTTTACACACGCCAAGGATCGCATCGTTTAGTGGTCGGAGCGGGAACTACACCCGGTTGACGAAACCCGGAAGTCGAGCTCCGCAGACCTCGTGGATTTTTCGTGAGTGAATCCGGTGTCGTCTCCAAAATATCGGTTACGTTGTGCAAAGATAACAAAAATGCGTATTATTTCATGGGTTGCTTCTACTAGTGAACTTCAAACAATCTACAATGTCGTTAAAGAGGACAATCGTACAAAATCGCACCTCATTTAAATTATTCATAAAATGTAACCGTATGTTTGGCCGTTATGGAGAACTTGATGATAGATATGTGTATATATGTGTGGCTGTATAGCTAAAAAACATGAACATACATTTAAATATTTGTGTTATTGTGAATTTTAACAGATGTTTGTGTAGCAAAGACACAATATCAACTTTATATGTATAAGAATTACTGGAAAGTGGTTCATAAGATCCATAAGACAATGATTACATGAGAGAAAAGAGAAATTGATGATGGAGAATAATTTATCAAATGTAGTTTTGCTTTTGTTTCTCTCTTTATTTGGACGTTGCATATTTGGAAATATGTTGGATTTATTTGTGTTACATGAAGTTAACACACCAACGGGCTCCATGCTCGACACGTGATTACCCTCCATACACGGGTCTATAAAGTATCACCTCATCATGTTTACTCATTTCCTCATTCCTCTTTTCTCATAAAATGCATTCCTTTTTTATTCATGCAGGACATCACATCAGCTCCTTCCTCCTCCTCCTCCTCCTCTTCCTCCTCCCAGCCCCATCTCAGTGCTCGTGCCCCTCGTTGGTCTCGTACCCCAGGGTGTCCCCGAGGTGCTGGTGGGCGAAGAAGGTCCGCGCCATCTCGTTGATGTGGTTGTAGGCGCCGATGGATCTGAAGTATTCTACGTAGTTCCAGAAGTCGGAGGTGGAGTACGGCCAGTAGGGAACGGCTGGAGCTTCGTCGTAAGGAACTGAAGGAGGAAGGACCCGTCGGGGGAGGACAGAGGGAAGATGGAAGGGTTCATCTCGTATCCTTTCAAACAAACACATTCCACCGAGCCGTCGGTCCGGATCGGCGGGGCGTTCAGGTGCAGTCGGTGTGTTCAGGTGCAGCCGGTGTGTCCAGAATGCTTCACATGCCTCCAGAGAAATGAACTTTACTCCAGTTTTATAATATGTAAAAAACATCTACTAATTTAGAGGCCCAATTTGTACTTTTTACACCCCGATATGTTTATTTTTTAACTTTACTTTAAAATGATGATGTATTATTCTGGATTCAGCTGTACATAGGGTGACTATGAGTCCCGTCTTTAACAGCTGCAACATTAAAGTGAAACAGTGACAGTTTTTCCACTTAACCCTCCTGTTGCCTTCGGGTCAATTTGACCCCATTCAATGTTTAACCCTCCTGTTACCTTTATATTTACTGACATATTTTACCCTCTGGGTCAATTTGACCCCAGCAATTAAAACCTCCAGAAAATTATTAGAATTAATATTGTTTTCCAAGTTTAAGTGTGAGGTACTTTATGTTTGTTTGTTGACTACCTAAATAGCCCTTTAAATATATAAAAAAGTTGATATTTCTTATATGTTTGACAGTGAAAAACAGCCTGGGGTCAAATTGACCCGAAAGAACACCGACATTAAACATTGAATGGGGTCAAATTGACCCGAAAGGTAACAGGAGGGTTAAATGTGACTGAAAGCACAGACATAATTTAGTTTATTGATTCAAGATATTACATTTATCTTTTAAAACAAAAGGGTCATACAGGATGTATCCTGACCCAAACAATGCAGTCACTACGTCAAATGTAATTGTCTTTCAGTGTATGCAAGTATAAGATTTTAAAAAACACTCAAATAAACTAAAGTAACTTTGGACTATTTCATGTTTAACTTCACTTGAAGTGATTCTCTTAGTCTTCAGCACCAAGAGATGGAAAACTATAATATCTGTGGACTTTTTGTGTTTGTTGTAAAATATGAAGACATCTAAAAGGAGATGTGTTATTTGTATATCGTACCTCCTTCTGGAATGACTCTGGCCTCTGTGAAAAGAGAGAGAGAGAGAGAGAGACATTAACATTCCAAGGCTTCTTGTGCACAAAGACGGGATTCAAGAGCAGAAAACTCCCCGAGGACTGCAGGATACCTGCTCACTCCTCAAATATTATCACACACACACACACATTCTGAAACACACTCTCACACACACTCTCACACACACACACACACACACACACACACACACACACACACACACACACAGTCTGAAGCATGCACAGAGTCCTCTTTGTACGCGTGCAGTCAACAAATCGAATGATGGAGCACGAATGGATCCCGATGACGATTCATAGTGATCCACATTTATGTATCAATGAGTTTTTATTCATTCATAACGGCCACGTTTAGCATTCAAACTTTATTAACGTTTTAACCCGAAGCATGGTTTACATATTAAATAAAAGATAAACTCACCGCAGAGTGAAAAGGCGAAGAGGAAGAGGAGAACACTGGAGCAGACCAACATCTTCATCTTTCCCCCCTGAATGAACACGGATGCGGACGATGCTCTTTTCGTTTTAAAGAACATACAATATAAATTATTCCTTTCAAAAACATATTTATTTTTTGTTGTTCTTGCAGAACTTTGTGAGTTAAATAATATGAGGAGTTTTTTACCTGTAGATTTGTGAAGTTGTGTGAAGAGGTGAAGAGGTGCTGCTCATCTGCTGCTGGGCGGAGGTCTGCGGAGAGGGGGGCTCAGGACGAGCCAGTGGACCCCCCCCCCCCACACACACACACACACACTGCCAAGCCTTACCCATATTATACTGAGACATTCTATATATTCCACTCTCAATATTACGTATATTATTTCTCTAATTACTCTTATTCGACTACTTGAGGATCTATTATATTATATATATATATATATATTATATATATACTGTATATAATATATATGTGTATCTATAAATATAATATATATATTATATATAATATATTTATATTATATATATACTGTATATAATATATATGTGTATATATAAATATAATATATAAATATAATATAATATATATGATATACAGGACTGTCTCAGAAAATTAGAATATTGTGATAAAGTTCTTTATTTTCTGTAATGCAATAAAAAAAACAAAAATGTCATGCATTCTGGATTCATTACAAATCAACTGAAATATTGCAAGCCTTTTATTTTTTAATATTGCTGATTATGGCTTACAGCTTAAGAAAACTCTAAAATCCTATCTCATAAAATTTTAATATTTCCTCAGACCAAGTAAAAAAAAGATTTATAACAGCTGAGTGTTTGTCAAGGCTCAGGAAACCCTTGCAGGTGTTTCGAGTTAATTAGACAATTCAAGTGATTTGTTTAATACCCTACTAGTATACTTTTTCATGATATTCTAATATTTAGAGATAGGATATTTGAGTTTTCTTAAGCTGTAAGCCATAATCAGCAATAAATCAGAATAAAAGGCTTGCAATATTTCAGTTGATTTGTAATGAATCCAGAATGCATGACATTTTTGTTTTTTTAATTGCATTACAGAAAATAAAGAACTTCATCACAATATTCTAATTTTCTGAGACAGTCCTGTATATGTGTATATATAAATATAATATATAATATATTTATATAATATATATACTGTATATAATATATATGTGTATATATAAATATAATATATAAATATAATATTCTTTATATATATATGATATATATGTGTGTATATATATATATATTATATTTCACTCTTAACTTTTTTCTTCTTCCAGTTACTGAGAAACTTTTGGATATCTTCTCAGATATTACGTCACTCCTAACTTTCTCAGTTATAGTCAATAGAAAATAAGAAGCGCGACCAAATGATCTGCTTAATGATTCAAGCTTTATTAGACAAAGAAATATTCCCCCCCCCCTCATGTTTAATGCCATCACCACCAATATGCTCATTTCTTCTTCACGCGTTATTTCACACAAAGTAACATGTCGACATATCACATACAAAATGCCGCTTGTAACGTCCTGAAGCGTGTTAATTCATTATAGGTTTTTACAAATGCCGTTTCTTTAATCATTAAAGCACAGAGCAGTTACAGAATCCATTTAATCTATTCTAAATATTCATTTTAACATCTTTGAACACAGAAGATTTAACTAGTAAAGAATGAAAATCACAGCACGCGGTTCTCAGATTTGTTGTTCGCACTAACTGCAATACGAGGTACTGTCGTCCCCGCGTTTAGCCCCGCCCCCTGCTCCGCCCCCCTAGACATCGGGGCAGCCCATCTGGTCCGTGGGCTTCATCCCGCACACCTCGACGCCCTCGCCGCTCAGCAGCTGCTTGGCGCTCGCCACGCTCTCCGGCGGCGGGAAGCGGGAGCGGCTGAGGATCCAGGCGTAGTCGATGTAGAAGATGTTGAGGACGTTGGTGCAGGAGTACACGGCGGACAGGCCGCTGTAGTCGGTGCTCAGCACCAGGTACGGGACGTAGGGCGAGACTGGGAGGGAGAGACGACATCATCACGTGTCAAAGACGCCGACTAAGCTGACATCTCTACGTCTGAGTGGAACTTATAATATTTGATTTAGTTTGCATACATGTAGAAATATACACTTGTATACACTATAAACTTTCATTTTTTCCCTTTTTTCCCCCTTTATTATTTAAATTCTGAAATGTAGTATGCCCTGATTTTATATTTTATTGGAACTAATTTCTCCATGAGGATGAAGAAAGTATATCTATCCATCTACCCATCTATCCATCTCTCTACCCATCTACCTACCTATCTATCCATCTACCTATCTATCTCTCTACCCATCTACCTATCTATCTATCCATCTACCTATCTATCCATCCATCTACCCATCTATCCATCTACCCATCTATCCATCTCTCTACCCATCTACCTATCTATCTACCCATCTATCTACCTATCTATATATCCATCTACCTATCTATCCATCTACCTATCTATCTATCCATCTATCCATCTATCTATCCATTTATCTACCTATCTATCTACCCATCTATCCATCTATCTATCCATTTATCTACCTATCTATCTATCTACCCATCTATCCATCTATCTATCCATTTATCTACCTATCTATCTATCTATCTACCCATCTATCTATATATCTATCCATTTATCTACCTATCTATCTATCTACCCATCTATCCATCTATCTATCTATATATCAACCCATCTATCCATCTATCTCCATTTATCTACCAATCTATCGATCAATCCATCTATCTATCTATCTACCTTCACCTCTACCCATCTATCTATCCATTTATCTACCTATCTATCCATCTACCCATCCATCCATCCATCCATCTATCCATTTATCCATCTACATGCTCAACTATTGAGACACTTCATAAACAGAAATAACTTTTCCTTTTGGACGACGTCCTCGAGAAACGATCGAGTCGTCTCAAATAAATACACAACCCTGGACCGAGGGGAGGAGCTACAGATACAGATCAGTGTCGTGAGATCCGACTCCGACAAATTCACCTCAACATTACGCTGACGTAATAACCGAGTTGTCGGCTGAAAAAAATGTTTTACGGTACGATTTTCACAATATAATAGCCATAAATAAAACACGTGAAACAAAGCAAGACGACCAATCTGACGAAGAACAACAAGAAGAGGATGAAGGAAACAAAAAGCCCAGAGCAGAGAGGATGAGGACGAAGAAGAGCGCTCACAGTGCGAGAAGCTGACTCCCAGCCGGGCCGGTTCTCTCGGGTCTATAACCACCGCGGTTCCTTCGGCCGTCGTCACCTTGCCTTTACTGAGGTGGAGGAACAAGGTACATCAGTTACAGAAATATACAATACATATTAATCTATCATCTCCCAGAATGCAGTGGGGTTTGTCTCTTTCCCTGTTCAATGAGATGCACGCCTCAGATTAGACTTCTCGATTAACGTAAATCTCATAGTTCCTGTCGCTGTCACCAAAGACTCCTTTCCTTCGCCCTCGAGGGGTCACCGTCTTCTCGACTCTACGGAGGTGGAAGAACTTTATTTCCCAGAATGCAGCTGTCCCTCAGTCTGCAGCCAATGGGACTCCGACACCGGAGACCCTCGCTACTCACTAGAGCAGCTTGTTCAGGACCTGGATGGTGCCGTCCGGCCTCACGGCGTAGTCGGCCTCGATGCACTTCCCCTTCTCGAAGGACGCCGGCAGCTTCTCGATCTCGTACCAGTGGCCCATGTACTGCGGGGCGGAGAGGAGGAGGCGTGATGGGGGGGCGGAGAGGAGGCGTGACGGGGGGCTCGGCCAGCGTGGGAACCAAGGGTGTCACGAGCGCGCTTACCTGTTGGAGGGTGAAGTTGGGCTGCAGCATGGGGGTGGGACAGCTACCCCAGTGGTAGGTCTGTGCTGCCACTAGAGGGAGCAGCAGGAGGAAGAGGAGGGACGAGGAGGAAGAGGAGGCCATGTTTCTCTACTGGCGCTCAGAACTCTAAGAAAAACATATTTTATATTATAAGTATCATGTTAGAATGTATTTGTCGATTCGATTTTCCGGCATTTTACTCTACATTTATTTGATAACTTTACAGATTTAAAGGAGTAAAAAGGAGAAAAAGTAATTACTTAAGTAAAAAGGAGAAAAATAATTACTTAAAATGTTACTTAAGTAAAAAGTAATGTAACTGGGCTTTGAAGAGGAAGAAGAGTGGAATAAAAGAACGTCTCCATTATTCTTAAAATAATGTCAATAAAACTAAAGCATTTATACAGATTTCACAAAAGCAAACTATTTTAAATAGTTATTTGTGTAGCTGTAATGTTTTTATTATTATTATTATTATTCTAATTATTATAATGTAGTATTAAATCAAACTAGATATAAATATTGCGAATGGAATTAAAGTTTCATATTTTTATAGTAAATAGTGTGGTGTCAGTTTGTGACGGAGCATATTTGGGGATGCTTATTCCGACGGGTGTGGCCAACTAAAATTCAAGTTTAATTATATATGTAATTTCTAATATTTGAATTTTTGCAGATCGCCAAGCTGCCAGAAAGCTGTTATTTAAAAGTATAGCTGTCTTTGGATGAGTTTGACCTTTGACCTGAACGCCCACCCGGTCTCGCAGCATTTCTTCTTCTATTGTTCTCCGTAGAAACGTTAAACCCCGAGGATTCGACGGTGTTGTCACAAAACGTGTTTCGTCTGAGAATCTCTTCTTCTCTTTTGTCTCTTTACAAACCGGCAGCGGTCCGACCAGTTCCTCTGGAGTCATTGTGGTCGTATTGCAGTCATTTTATCGTAATTATGAAGAAAAAGCTGTAAAGATAATATTTAAATTTACAAAGTGACAATGTCACGAGGTTTTAATTGTCATTATACAACAACGTTACCCAATAACGTTTAGATTGTAGTCCGGATTAGGAAGAAAACAAACATTGTATAATATAATTTAGCACAACAGAGGAGACGAGCAATGGTTTTGTATCATGCAGAATAATTCAAAATGAATAAAATATAAACCTTTATCTCTTACCTCAGGTGCGTGAGGGGTGGAGGTGTCCGGAGGAGTGTGAGGTGTGTGAGGTGTGTGAGGGGTGTGAGGTGTGTGAGGTGTGTGAGGGGTGGAGGTGTCCGGTGGAGTCGGCAGCTGCTGATGAATAAATACAGGAGCAGTGAGGCCGCGTCACGAGGCGACTCATTTGTCGCCGCGCGCACATTCCCACGCTGCTGTGGAGACACACGTCGTGTGAACCGGTTACACGTTTGGTTTGGAACACTTACAGTTTTATTGTCGAGCACGCGCTTCTTCCACTGCTCCATTATTATGGAGCTCGAGCTAAAAGATTTACATATTTTAATTTCTCTCAAAATCACTATGATGAACTTTTAGATAATTCATTAAAATGTTGTTTTATGTCGGTTAATAGATAATTTTATGGCTTTAGTCAAATCAAATTTAGTTTTAATCTTTCTAATTGTATTTATTTGGTGTATTTTATTCTTTTTTAAAAGTATATATTTTATTTTGTGGTGCTGATTCGTTCTGATTATGTCTTATATTAATAATATATTATTATCATTATAATGTACAACGCGTCTGTGTATTTAGAAAATCGCTTTAAGTTTGAATTATAATAATAATATTATTATCAGGCACGTGCACAGACATTTTGGGGGGCAGGTGCTCAAACCAAAAAAAAGGGCACCCAATGCCACAAAAAGAATTCTGACAGAGTTGAAGCGCATTACACTGATGATGCAATACATCCTCGACCTGCATTTCCTCTGGGCAGCATCAGACCGCTTGCTTACATTTTCTTTATGAAATATAGCAACAACAGTAGGCCTACAAGCGTTCTGATTGGCTAATGGGTCGTCATGCCAGCCACGTATTGCCCTCCTCGCTAGTCTGATACGGATCAGTATTGCCCTCTGTCATTTCAAAATGAGTATTGATGAACATCAACAGACATCCCTCTGAACAATACCAGAGAGGCATATTTTTTTTTCAGTCTGGCCACGCAAATCCTAGACCCCCTGTAAATAGCTCTCTTCTCTCTCCTTCTCTCTTCTCTCTCTCTCTTCTCTCTCTTTCTCCCTCTCTATTCTCTAAACATAACTAAGTCAGTAAACAGCTGAAATCACGGATTTCGTGAGTTTTTGTTTGTTTATTTTTTGTGGTTGATTTATCACAAAACAACGTCAGGGGACAAACACCGTCATGACCTGTTGGTCTGGTGCTGCCGGTCAGAGGAGAGAGGTGCACTCGTTTGGTGGCGAGGGTGGAGGGGAGGGGCGCGGCTGCGTGAGCGTCGGGGCGAATTCTCAGATAAATGCCCCGTCGGATATTAAAACACATTTGGGGACTTGATGACAGAAGAGTAACTTTTATTCTTAAATAATGATGAATAAAAAGTGGCACTTTCTCATCCAGGCAAAGGGCTGGTGCTTGAGCACACTGATTGTTATTATAATAATTAGGGGCTCGGCTTTGCTTTTGGCCAGTGTAGTTCTTGTTGCAACCACCAGAGGGAGCCACCACATAGAATACACACGCAGTAGTAACTTTATATTAAAGTTTCTTAATATAGGGTCATAAGAAAGTTACAGAATAATGTTATTTAATAATCGTATCCAGTCTTAAATGCCCTTATATAGAAAATCCTAAATATGTAACGTGTTTGTCGTGTTCAGCAGTAAATATAAAAAATGTATATAAATATATGTATACATATATTTATATATAATTCATAAATATATATAAGTATATATACATATATTTATATATATTTAATAAATATATATATTATATATATATATATAATTATTTATATATTTACATACAACAAAGTTTTTTGTAAAGTATGTCATAATAAAGTCAAAGTAGAGTATGTTTATAAGTCCTCAATGTTGTGAAAAGGATATATTTCAGTTTTTATTTTAAAAAAAGTCTCTATATATTATAGTCTGGGGAAAATTGTGGAAAATTATAATATAATTTGTCAAAAAAATAGTGCAGCGTGTCAGAAAATCTCGTAAAAAGTCACAAAAGGTCAAAGGTTATAAAGAGAACCTAAACACCTCGTCCCTTCAGTGAGCAGAGCCGACACACGCGCTTCATAAAGATGATTTATTTCCAGTGTTTGTTGCACCTCTGGTTCCACAGGCCAGATGTTCACTGTCACAACACATCGTCTCATGCAGTTGCTTGTGTGGCTCCTCCCTCTTCTGAGCGCCCTCATGCATGTCACTGCTTTTCAAAATAAAATAAAAGCACCTGAATGCTCTGACGTTGACGTGAACTCTCCTCTCCTGGATCATTTCCTCCTCAAAGTGTTTCTGGTAAAAACGGTCTTTAAAAAAAAGGGGGGGGAAAAAGAGGCACTTATTCTTTTTGAGATAAAAACAACGTGTAAAAATGTTGAAATAAAAACTGTACCAAGCATTAAATACGATAGTATCAGCATTTCATGTGTTGTTTCTTGTTGTGTGTGTTGTTGTTTTTTTCAGTCATTATTTAATAAAAACTATAATAAATCCTCCATTCAGCTAATATCCGGCCGGTTATGACGGTACTGTGAAAAAATAAAACTTCCCCCAGCACGCGGCGCAGAAAGCAGCTCAGGACGCCCGATACTTCAAGTACAGGCGAAACACAGGCGGACGTATCGTGTTGACAACATCGCCACGAGCAACGAGAGTTAGTCCATAACGCCCTTCATCCCGAAGAGGAGGAGCCGAACCGAGAGAAGCTCCCTCCTCTTCTTCATCTTCATCGGCGTTTAACAATCCGTAAAGTTCATCTGACGCAACGTTCAGGGACCCCGTCGCACGTAGGAGATCCCGTGACACGAGTATGTACACGAGATACATAAAGTATACTTTGTAGAAAAAATATTGTGCAGTAACCTTCGCTAGAAATACTCATTCGTACATTTACGCATTCGTTCCTTTAAAAACCAAAACAAAGTCCTCTCAGACAAGCCCCGCCCCCTTCCTGTTTCACAGATACTGGTAGAACCGCGAGCGGACCACGTGCGCCGCGGACAGTTTGTTGGGGTGAGGCTCCGCCCCCACGCCGGCTTTGTTGTTCTTGCCTTGCGGCCCGCCGCCGTTGACGTGCTCCCCCGCGGGCGGCGAAGAAGGAGGAGGAAGAGGAGGAGGAGGAGGCGGACCCTCGGGAGCCGCCGGGCGGGCCTCCTCGGGGACGGCTCTCGGCGCCGCTTCCGCGCCCGAGTCGGAGCCGTTGTGGCGCTCCCTGCTGATCCAGTCCCGGATGGAGACGTCCTGGGAGGAGCAGCGCGGCTTCAGGCGGTCCAGAGCCGACGGCTCGGCGGTCGGGTCGGCGCCGCCGAGCCGCCGCCAGTCGTTGGCGACCGCCAGCTCGGCGAAGTCCCTCTGGCCGGCCAGGGTGTGGCGGCGCCGGATGTTCTTCTTCCTGCCGCCGCCGCGGCTCTTCTGGGCGAACATGTCGTCGGCGGAGGAGCGCAACTTGGACTTGAGGCGCTCCGTGATCTTGAGGTGCCAGACGGCGGCGCCGGGCGGCTCGGGTCGCTCCGACTCGCTGCGCGAAGACGAGCTCAGGCTGCCGGTGGACCGCCCCTTCTTCATCACCTCCAGGACCCGGGAGAGCCGCGTGGACGACTCCGCCGCCGCCGCCTCGCCCCCGGCGACGCCCTCCGCCGACGACTCGCTGTCGGTCTTCTGCCGGAGTGCCCGGCGCCCGGAGAGGGCGTCGCCCTCGATCCTCCGCTGCGACGGGAAGAGGCGCCGCGCCTCCAGCTTCGCGGCCGCCGCCCCGCCGACCTCGGCGGTCTCGCCGCGCGGCGTCGACCGGCCGCCGCCCGGCGCGAACACCGGGTCGTCGCTCTCGCTGTCCGTCTCCGCCGGCCGGCCCTCGCCGAGCAGCTCGCTGCGCTCGTCGTCCGCCTCCTCGCCGCCGTGCGGCTCCGGGCTCAGGGCGCCGGCGAGGAACGTGACGGACGACGTGGTGGAGTAGTCCGAGGTGACGGAGCTCACCTCGGCGCCGCTCCACTTCTTCGGCCTCGACCGCGGCGCCGACGCCCCGGAGCTCATGGTCCCGAGGTCGGAGGTGTTGTCGTCCGTCCGGGGCGACGGGGCGTCCGGCGGAGACGGCTTCGCCGCGGTCCGGTCGGGGCTCGGCGGCGGCGGCGGCTCCTTCCTGTGCTCCCGCTTGGCGTTCGGCGTGACCTCCGGCGCCCTCCCGTTCTCCTGCCTCTCCTCCGCCGGCGGCTCGGCGTGGAGGAGGAGGCCGGGCCGGGCCTCGCCCCGGGCCTCGTGGTGGTTGGCCTTCTGGCCGGGGGCGGCGGCCTCCATCAGGTCATCGTCTGAGCTGCTGGGCGGCGGCTTCTCCTTGGACTTCTTTCTTTTGCGGCTGGCGGCAGCAAAGATGGAGGAGACCAGCAGCTCTCGGTCCTTCGAGCCCCAGGAACCCTTCGGAGGAAGAGGAGGGAGCCACAGTGAGTATGTATGACGTTTAGGGACACGAGGACCCCCCCCCCGTAAACGGAAACCTGTACCGCGGCCGCTCCGTGAAGCAGCGAGGTGGACAGAGAGAGGAACGTTAACGGCGTCATTGAGAGGGCGTGGCCATGCCGGCGGAAGCAGGCGGAGGCGTGAAGCGAAGCGTCCGCACGGCGGCGGCGAGGCGATGGGAGGCGTGTTTTTTATTCTTATTTTATCTCATGAGGAGAAACTGCAGAAAGTGCGATGTGAAGCAGAAAAGAGGGCGTGGCTCAGATTACTGCGTGAAATGTAAAAAATATGTTTTCTCAGCCCTTTGTGGTTGCTACCCATGCAGGAAAAAAAAGTGGTTTTATTTAGTCTAAATTGTTCTGATATCCATCTGTGATTTCACCTGATACCATGAACGTAAACACACTATAATGTGTCGTGTCACATGACTGAGAAATTACTTTTTTTACAGGTTTTCATCAGGACTATATATTCAGTAAAAGCCTCTTTTCTGTGATTATATATATATATACACATATATATATATTTATTTATATATGTTTAAATATATATTTATTTAAATATATCTAAATACATATTTATTAAAATATATAAATATATATTTATTTATATCTAAATATATCTAAATATATATAAATATATGTATTTATTAATATATATTTAAATATATATATATATATATTTATATATATATATTTAAATAATCGCAAAAAAGAGACTTTTACTAAAGAAATAGTCCTGATGAAGACCTGTAAAAAAAAGTAATTTTTAAATCATATAAATATATATAAATTTAAATATAATGAATAAATAAGTCTTCATTCTATCAGGGTGAGCACAGTAAATGAGGACATCTATCGGAGCGCCGCCACAATCGGGGAGATTTATTTGGTGGTGACTTTGGTGAAGTGTTGGTGTGATGCTGGTCTCCACTGAAGGGTCCTCACCTACCTCCTTTCCTCCTTCACTTGGGGGCCTGAGAGGGTTAACGCTGGGGGCAGACACACACACACACAGACACACACACACACACACACACACACAGACACAGACACACACACACACACACACACAAGCTCACTCCCTCACCTTTGATTTAGCCGAGTCACTAGTCTGTGAATCTGTGGGAGAAGAGAGAGGAGAGGAGACAGGTGAGATGATGTCACTGAGCGGGCGGACACGTCGGTGAGGTGCACCATGGGAAAATGCAACAGGAAGGGGAAGGAAAGAAAAAAAAGGAAGAACAGAACAATGTTGATGAGGAGGGACAAGACGAGCGACCACATCCACGAGCAGACAACAGGCCATGCGGCGTCACGGGGAGATGGACGAGCTCGGCGCTGCACTCGGGTCAGAGAGAGGAATGTTGTGACCTCTTCATCATCATCATCATCAGAGCTTCAGAGGGACGCCGAGTGCAACTGCAGTACGTTTGAAGCTGATAATGTGCCATGAGACACAAGGATGGTGAGGAGGGACGTCCAGGTACGCAGACGGGAACCCTATCGGAGCATTTATTGACTTATATAAATATATATATATTTATATACATATAAAAACGTATCGTTGTGTATCTGCACTTGCAGTGAACAATTTAAAACAGCCTTTTCTATTTGTAATATATATATATATATATAGTATAGTAAGTATTGCTTCTTTATTCTCACTGTTTCACTTCTTTTCTACATTTGCAAACAACCATATCAATATATATATAAATATATATACATATATAAATATAAATAATTATATATATATAAATATATATATGTATATAAATAAATATATATATAAATAATTATATATAAATATATATACATATATAAAAATATATATACATATATTTAGATATATTTAATATATATATATATATTAAATATATATAAATATATGTATACATATATTTAGATAAATATATACATATATACATATATGTACCTATATAATATATGTATATATATATATTTATAAATATATATATATATTTATATATATATATACATATATGTATATATATATATACATATATATAATTATTTATAGATATACAGTATATATATATAAATATATAAAGTATAACATATATTTTTGTACAGCGCTAACTAATATTAGAGATAATCTAAAAGTGACTAAACTTTTCCGTCGGCGCGTAACTTTTCCGATGAAGCGATGACGACATTCGCTGCAGGCACGTTATGGTTGATGAGAATGAGGTGTGACCACAGACAGACTGCGATGGCGTTGACATGGTTACATGGTGACACGGTTACACGGCGACACGGCGACATGATGACGGAGAAACAACCCAATAAAAACCACCAGAAGTGACGGGGGGGTCACAGAGGGGTCACAGAGGGGCTATACGAGGAGAGGGTCACTACATGAGAGAGTAGACCTATAATCAGTCCTCTCATCCTCCTCCTCCTCCTATGTAGATGTCTCTTGTGTTAGTGTGTGTGTGTGTGGCATAGCCGAGCCCCCCCTGTACCCCCCCCCCATTGCAATACAGACGACGGCACGACACACAGACACCCGGGCGGCGTGGGAACCGTACCGTGCTCTCTCTCCCGATGGCGAGCTTGCGAGACAGCGAGGAGAGACAGCGGAGAGCCTTTACAGACGGTTAGCGCCGGCCTCCGACAGACAACCACAACACCTGCACAGTACCGTGTCGCCGCCGCGGCGCCTCTTTCTTACACGCCCTGTCGTGGTCGGCGTTGTCGTTGTTGTCATCGTCGTCGTCGTTTTGTTCCCCCTCTCTCTTTGGCGTGTCCGGCGCTCTTTTTAAAAGAACTGCGGGTTCCTGCAGATCAGGCAGCTACACTGGGGGCAACAATCCTCCTTCTTCCTACAGTTCCAGCTGTCCACGGCGGACATTATAGAGTCCATCAGTGACATCACGGCGTGATAGACTCCGCCCACTTGGCCTGTGTCAAGATCAGTATGTGTGAGTGCTGGGAAAGCCTCTAGGACACCCGACAGAGCCTCACTAGAGACAGAGGGATCACAGGGCGCCGTTCACACACGGGCGGCGCGAGAAGAGAGGCGTGCCGTGTGAGTGCAGCGGTGGGCGGGGCTAAGGGAGGGGGGGCGGGGACACGGCCCCGGAGTTACAGTATCAAAGGGGAGAAGGGTTTTAAAAAAGGAGATTTAAATCTATCAGAAGCAAAATGGAGAAGCGAGACAATTTATCTGCGTCGCTTCTTCGTGCGACGCAGATAAATTCGCCGAAAGCCGACGGCGGCGTTCGGACCCGCCGGGTTGCCGTAGACGTTTCAGTCTGGAGGGCGGCGGGCGGCCAGAGAAGCAAAACACACACACACAAAAAGAGGGGGGGGGGGAAGCTATGGCCTGGGGGAGGAAGCAGCGTTATCATCAACATGTGTTACTGGCTCACGGAGAGGAGAGAGAGAGAGAGAGAGAGAGAGAGGTGGACCCACCAGGGAGTCGCTCTGCCGGAGGCGGCGTGTTACCTGATACTTCGCCCTGCGACGTGGCCGTGCGGCCGATGTTGGTGAGCAGGTGGTCGATGTTGGGCACCGGCTGAGACTCCACCGCGCTCTCCTGGCGAGATATAGTCTGAGGGGGAGAAATGGAGGTCAGGAGGAGGTCAGGAGGTCAGGAGGTCAGGAGGAGTTTGCAATGATGAAACCGCTTTTACATCCTCGGAATGAGGAGGGAGAAACAGCAGGAGGAAGATTGGGTTGAGATGTTCAGATGGTCTTCATTGGGCCTCTTAAAGGGCCGGCGTTACTGAAGCGCTGTATAAAATACTCCCGAACATATTGTTGAATAACTCTCTTTGCATTTGATTATTGTTTATTCGAGAACATTTCTCTATTATTATGACACAAATCCATTTAATTTGAAACCTTCAAAATAAAAGCACGGGATGTAAAGGCGATCATGTGTCTTTCAAGCCGTCAGGGGCCGCATAAAATGACGCGGTGGGCCGCATTCGGCCCGCGGGCCTTGTGTTTGACACCTGTGGTCTTCATGCTGATAAATGATATGTATTGTTTGACATCATGTGCCTTTGTGTATAAAGAGATTGTTTGCAGTCAAATGTCCATGACATGAAATCCAGATTAAATAAAGTTTTAATTCCAGGTTGTAATGCAACAAAATAGCAGACATATCGTTTTGCTCATAAAAATTATACAAAATAACAGAAATTTAATTTTGCTAAAATTATACAAAATATATATTTTTAAATTTTGCTGAAATAATGCAAAATAACAAACATGACATTTTTCAAAAATGATATAAAATACCAAAAATTTAATTTAGCTAAAATTACATAAAATAACAAAAATTTAATTTTGCACAAATTATACGAAATATATATATTTTTAATTTTGCTCAAATAATGCAAAATAACTAAAATGTAATTTTGCAAAAATGATATAAAATATAAAAAATGTAATTCTGCAAAAATTATACAAAATAGCAGAAATGTCATTTTGCTCACTGAAATTTCACTAAATATTAATGTTTTTTGGGTTTACTAAATTGTTCCTTTTATGGATGAATAAATAGTTTTAATCTTATTAAACTGGTTGAAGTCCACCCCTGAGGCAGACACCCATCTGTACTCACCACTGGATCTCCGTTTCCATCGTCGGTGAAGAACCACTCGTACTAGAGGAGAGACGAACGGCATGACATGATGTTCTCTCTTCTACGTGTACATCTTTAATCAAAAAGTAGAAGATCTCCGGCTCACATTCTGAATGAGGGCCTCCACTATCCGGTACTGGTCGGGCATGTGGGTCACCATGTGGGTCATGTTGTCCTCGGTGGTGCGCACCAGAGTGGGGCCGAACACGATGGCCAGGTTCCTCGGTTCCATCTGGCCAGAACGAGAATAACCTTTTTTTAACTCCTCCCGTCCAATCACAGTGAAGGAAGAGGTGTGTGGGCGTGTCTACTCACCTTATTCTTCTCAGAGTTGTCAGCCACAGTTTTGAGATGAGCCGAGAGGAACTTGAGGGTTTCGTAATGATGGTCGGGCAACTCGTGAAGCTGGAGGCGGAGAGAGAGGACGTTAACTCTGTTACGCTGTTCACCTGGTCACATGACCCTGGACGGGGATCCTCCTCTGTTGCTTTTTAAAATCCGGTGTGAGGTCAAAGATCAGGGATGTCGTATGTGTTGTAAAGTCCTCTGAGGAGAGTTCATAATCTGTGATATTGGGCTATATAAAATACACTGAATTGAATTAAGTTGTGTTTATTCTTCATGAGGTTTTAGGGCTCTTGTAAAAACTGCTTTACAACCAAGTAAATATATCAATACATAAATACTACATTTAACTTTAAGGGATGAAGTGAGTTGCCAAAGCGCCTCACCAGCCTCTTGAGCACTTTGAGTCTCTCCACTGGGTCCTGGGTTCGGTTGCCGTCTATAAAGTCTGCGTACCGATCTGCAGGTAGAAATAAAAGTATTAGACTGGAGGTAAATATTATTATTCATTATTTTACAGCGTGTCAGTTCTCATTTCTGGCCACTAGGTGGCATCCACGACCCTTTTGCAGGCCTACCGTTGGTGAACAGCGGCTCTGGAAGTTTCGGAAGAAGGACTTGAGCAAACTGCTGATCACGTTGAGGTCCCTCCATTTCTGAGAAAACACCAGAACAGAAGAGAAGTCAAGAGATAAAGTTTATTCAAATAAAAACGTCTGCTAGCGTCAGTCGGTTCTAATTACGTTCACCGACAAAAAAGATATCATGAATGTAATCCTAAATAATGAGGCAGGGCAGTTGGGTGCTCACACATCTGCATAACACTGCATCTTTAATAAACCACACACACACACACACACACACACACACACACACACACACACACACACACACACACACACACACACACACACACACACACACACACACACACACACACACACACACACACACACACACACACACACACACACTGAGGGCGTCGCTGGGGAACCTGAAACTCCCGAGGAGCGTTTAAAGCGGCGGCGCCACTCACGTCGTCCTGGATGTCGATGTCGTGCATGCCCTTGTTGTTGAGCTCCTCCTGCATGTTGGAGATGGCGGCGTTGTTCCCGGGGACCCGGTAGATGCCCGTGTACTCCAACCCGCGGTCCTCCACCAGTTTACAGCACAGCTCCACGATCAGGGGCACGAACTGGAGCACAGAGACACGACGTGGTCAGATGACTGCGCAGCGCATCATATTATTAATAATCTGTTAAAAGCTCGTCAGCCCATTGAGCAAGATTATTATGACTCGTATTACTTACTTTTAACGGTTTTTATTACTTACTTTTAATAGCATGTATTATTACTTTTAATAGTATGTATTATTTCTTTAAAAAATATGTATTATTATATTTAATGGTTTTTATTACTTACTTTTAATAGCATGTATTATTACTTTTAATAGTATGTATTATTTCTTTTAATAGTATGTATTATTATATTTAATGGTTTTTATTACTTACTTTTAATAGCATGTATTATTACTTTTAATAGTATGTATTATTTCTTTTAATAATATGTATTATTATATTTAATGGTTTTTATTACTTACTTTTAATAGCATGTATTATTACTTTTAATAGTATGTATTATTTCTTTGAATAGTATGTATTATTATATTTAATGGTTTTTATTACTTACTTTTAATTGTATGTATTATTACTTTTAATAGTATGTATTATTTCTTTTAATAATATGTATTATTACATTTAATGGTTTTTATTACTTACTTTTAATAGTATGTATTATCACTTTTAATAATATGTATTATTTCTTTTAATAGTATGTATTATTACATTTAATGGTTTTTATTACTTACTTTTAATAGTATTTACACTACCGTTCAAAAGTTTGGGGTCACTTAGAAATGTCTTTATTTTTCAAAGAAAAGCACTGTTTTGTTTTTTCAATAAGATATTAATCAAAAATACACACTATACATTGTTAATGTAATAGTTGACTGTCTAGGTGAGAGTTCTAATGGTTCAATGAAATATGGAATATTATAGAGGCCCATTTCCCATTCAACGATCACTCCAGTGTTCTAATGGTATGTGTTTGCTAATCGCTTAGAAGACTAATGTCTGATTAGAAAACCCTTGTGCAATTATGTTAGCACAGCTGAAAACAATTATGCTGGTGATATAAGCTATACAACTGGCCTTCCTTTGAGCTTGAAGTTTGAAGAACAAAATTAATACTTCAAATATTAATCATTATTTCTAACCTTGTCAATGTCTTGACTATATGTTCTATGAAATGTTCAATTAATTTGATAAATAAAAGTGAGTTTTCATGGAAGACATGAAATTGTCTGGATGACCCCAAACTTTTGAACGGAATATATATATATATATGATTTTTCCCTGTTTTATTGTATTTTGTATTATTTTTAAAATGTTTATGACATATTTTGTTTTTGTTTTGGAAGTGAAAAAAAGAAAGAAAACAGTAACGGCAACATCCATAAAACCCCTAAAATCTTCAGTACAGATGCAATTATTTAACAAGCAATTAATATTTAGTATTAAAAACAAAGTCATCTGACGGGTTTCATTCCTAATCCGTGACGCCACCTTGTTGGTGTGAGCGGGGGGGCAGTCGTCCAGCCTCACGCCGAACGTCACTGCAGGGGACGGCTTCCTCTCGAAGGGTTTCCTCATCAGCCCCGGGAGCCCCTTCCTCCACATGCCTTTGTCCTTGGGCGGGCTGGTGTCATCTGCAAGCAGCGCGCCACGTTACAGCACACACACACACACACACACACACACACACACACACACACACACACACACACACACACACACACACACACACACACACACACACACACACACACACACACACACACACACACACACACACACACACTCTGGGATGTCCCTCCTCCGACCTTTGTGCGTGTTCCTCCTCTCCTGCTCCGGTTTGAGCGTGAGGGCGCTCGACGCCCTCGTCTCTCCTTTCCCGCCCAGCAGCGTCTGTCTGATGCGCGAGGATTTGGGCGACGCCTCCGCCTTGCTGCCCGCCGGACTGCGTGACACACGAACGCCACGTGAGCTTTACAGTCCTGAAGAGCGAGGACCCCCCCCATCTCTCTTTAGCCCCTCACCTCATCAAGGTGTTGTACTCCTTGATCTTCCTGCTGATGAGGTCGTGGCTGGTGAAGGCCGCGTTCTACAGGGACACAAGAGGAGACGGTCGAGGCGTCAGAGGCAGTCGCCGTGCTGGAGGCAGATTAATAATTACTTATAAAGCTGGTGATCGCTGGACTCACTGAGCAAGATTATTATGACTCGAATTACTTACTTTTAATGGTTCTTCTTACTTACTGTTAACATGCTGTCCTGTAGCTTTATGTACATTGTGTGTATTTTGTGTTCTTCTTACCACATTTACTGTTGTAGTGTCTTACCCTGTACTGTTTGTTGTTGTTTTATGTTTTTATTGTTTTATGTTTGTTATTGTTTATGTTTGTTATTGTTTGTTTTTGTTATTGTCTGTGGAGGGACGACAGATGCAAATTAGCTGAAGCTGCAATCAGCTACAGCGCATCAGATGGTGATACTTATGTTTTAACTGTACATGGTCCCTTTTAAATGAAGAAGAAGATGAAGAACAAGAAGAAGGAGGAGATGAAGAAGAAGAAGGAGGATGAAGAAGAAGAAGAAGAAGAGGGAGGAGGAGATGAAGAAGAAGGAGGAGGATGTAGAAGAAGGAGGAGGAGGAAAAGGGAGAAGAAGGAGGATGAAGAAGAAGAAGAGGGAGGAGGATATGAAGAAGAAGGAGGAGGAGAAGAAAAAGGAGGAGGACAAAAGAGGAAGAAGAAGAAGAAGAAGAAGAAGAGTATTGTTCTTGGTGAGGGGATGACTTTATGTCTAAACTATGACTCTAGAGCGCAGGCCACACATGGCCACTCCCTCGCCTCCTCCTCCCTCCTCCGCCTTTCCTGCCTCCCTCGCTTGCTCCTCCTCCCGCCTCGCCTCCTCCCCTCGCCTCCTGGCCACCTCCTCCCTCCTCGCCCCTCCCTCGCCTCCTCCGCCTCCTCCCTCCTCCTCCCTCGCCTCCTCGCCCCCTCCCCTCCTCGCCTCCTCCCCCCCTCGCTCCCTCCCTCCTCCCTCCCTCCCCCCCTCCTCCCTCCCCCCTCCCTCCCCCCCTCCCTCCCCCTCTTCCCTCCTTCCTCCCTCCCTCCCTCCTCGCCTCCCTCGCCTCCCTCGCCTCCCTCGCCCCTCCCTCCTCCCTCCTCCTCCCTCCTCCTCCTCGCCCCTCCCCTCCTCCCCCTCCCTCCTCCTCCCCTCCCTCCCTCCCCCTCGCCTCCCTCGCCCCCTCCTCCTCGCCCTCGCCCCTCCTCGCCCCTCCTCGCCTCCTCCTCCTCCTCGCCCCTCCCTCCCTCCTCGCCCTCCTCCTCCCTCCCCTCCTCGCCCCCTCACCTCCTCGTCCAGGTTGCTGCTCTCCTGGATGACCCGGATCCAGGCCAGCATGTCGTGGCGGTCCTCGGCCTGGAACAGGAACTCGCAGTCCGCGGTGGTGAGGCGCAGCACGTTCTTGCGCTTGGTGTCGCTGTAGGAGATGTCGACGAGGCACGCCTTGATGCCGATGGGCAGCGGCTCGTCCACCGCGTGGCGGCTGGCGTGCGCCCGCCCCTCCTTCCTGTCCTTGTAGAGGCAGAGGTAGCGGCCGCGCAGCACGGCGTACATCTGCTTCCACGGGCGCATGCCCCCCCCTCCCCCGACGCGCTGCGGGAGTCACGAGAAGGGCGTTAAGAGCACAGAGGGGGAGTGTGTGGTTGGCATTAGGGCTGCAACTAACGATTATTTTGATAATCGATTAATCGGTTGATTATTTTATCGATTAATCGATAAAAAAACAAAAAAACTCAACCCTTTATTCAAAACAGGGTCCGTACGGTCATGGAAAACCTGGAAAAGTCATGGAAATTTTAAATGGCTATTAGCAGGCCTAGAAAAGTAATTGAAAAAAATAAAATCCCAAAATATTTGGAAAAGTAATGAAAATTTGTTTTATTCACATTTTAATTTACACGGTATATATACTGTATGCTTTGGAATTCTCATTGTTAGTTTAAATACTACATCTTCTCACTTTGTCACGTATAGACAGAGTTTTCACAAAATGTTTAATCATGGAAATTTGGTTTAAAGTCATGGAAAGGTCCTGGAGACCCACTGGTCACCATGGTGATGAACCCGTCACAGACAGACTGACAGCTTTCCTCTCCTGAGCAGTGGTCCCCATGTGGCCCCCTGAACAATACCTGAACGTTCACGATACCTATTTACGATTTTTTTTCACCTGGCCCGCTGCCGTTGAGATTGCAGTGAGACGCGGAGAAAATGTGAAGTGGTGCTCTTCGCAATAAAACATCTTTGATGGACGTGTCGCGTCCTCGTTCAATCAGCCTTCAGATGTCCACAGCGTTTGGGAAGTTGGTTAGTTCACACTTCCGCTTCACACTGCTGTTCACGCTGCACAGTGTAGCGATACTAACACTACCCATGGTTAAACACGATGTGATTCCTAGTTCATTTTAGTTCCCACTTCCTTAAAGGTTCAGAGAGCTTCCTGTTCCCACTTCCTGTTTCACACTTCCTTGTTCACACTTCCAGTTCACACTTCCTGGTTCCTCCTGGAAAAACTTTCCGCTATCCACACTTCCTGAATAACCACGTTTTCTACGTTCATACTTCCTGGAAATTCACACTTCCTGGTTCACACTGCGCCTGGGTTCCCACTACCTGGTTCCCACTTCCTGTTCCCGTGAATGTCCTGGTTCACACTCCCTGGTTCCCACTTCCTGGTTCCCACTTCCTGGTTCACACTTCTGGGTTCACACTTCCTGGTTCACACTCCCTGGTTCCCACTTCCTGGTTCCCACTCCCTGGTTCCCACTTCCTGGTTCACACTTCCTGGTTCCCACTTCCTGATTCACACTCCCTGATTCACACTCCCTTGTTTACACGTCCTGGTTCACACTTCCTGGTTCACACTTCCTGGTTCACACTCCCTGGTTCCCACTTCCTGGTTCCCATCCTTTTATCGACTTGCAGCCCTAGTTGGCATGGCAACGTCATCAATATCCTGCAGAGTTCACACTCCTGGTTCCCACAAAGTCAGAAGATGCACTTCCTGGTTCACACTTCCTGTTTCACACTTCCTGTTTCACACTTCCTGGTTCACACTTCCTGGTTGACACTTCCTGGTTGACACTTCCTGGTTCACACTTCCTGTGTCACACTTCCTGGTTCACACTTCCTGGTTCACACTTCCTGGTTCACACTTCCTGGTTCACACTTCCTGGTTCACACTTCCTGGTTCACACTTCCTGGTTCACACTTCCTGTGTCACACTTCCTGGTTCACACTCCCTGGTTCACACTTCCTGGTTCACACTTCCTGGTTCACACTTCCTGGTTCCCACTCCCTGGTTCCCACCTTGCTCTTGTCCGTGTTCAGCTGCTTGAAGTGCAGCAGTCCCTCCCGGACGGCGTCGCAGAACACGCCGGAGGACGAGTTCCTCCTGGACCCCGAGTCTTCAGAGGACCGGTCCACCGCCTGGAGGACGAGAACAACGAGAGGGGAACATCTGGAGGGTTGTGGAGGAGGAATGACACGGAGAGGAGAGAGGAGGGGGGGAGAGAGGAGAGGAGAGAGAGAGAGGAGAGAGAGAGAGAGGAGAGAGAGAGGAGAGGAGAGGAAAGAGAGAGAGGAGAGAGAGAGGAAAGAGAGAGAGAGGAGAAAGGAGAGAGAATAAAGAGAGGAAAGAGAGGAGAGAGAGGAGAGAGAGAGAGGAAAGAGAGAGAGAGAAGAAAGGAGAGAGAATAAAGAGAAGAAAGAGAGGAGAGAGGAGGGGGGGAGAGAGGAGAGAGAGAGAAGCAGGATGTGCCGGGTCACATGACCCGAGAACACGGCTGGCACCGAACTCACGCGATAAGAAACGAAGGGATAGAACTCACCTTCCTCAGACTCTTCAGGCCCGGGATCAAAGGCCCCCTGAAGGGAAAGGAAGAGAGGATCTCAACGTCAACAACAGATATCAGGAGAGCCGTTTCTTAACGTCGCTCAACTCTTTTTTCTAATAACTCACGCGATGACCTCTCCCCAGTAGTTATCCAGGCCTTCGTCACACGACTTGGACCGCTCGGTTTTGGTACCAGAATCTGACTCGATAATTGTGAGACGGAGAGAATCTATGAAGGGAGAGAGAGAGAGAGAGAGAGAGAGGGGTTAAAAAAACACCCCACAATGATTCACAAGCCGATTCCTCCTCCTTTGACGCGGTCGCCGCGCACCTTGGTCATGTGACATGTGGCGTCGGAGGAGCGGGGACAGAGAGGCGGGGCTGGGCGGCACCGTGGTGATGACGATGGGCGCTCCGCATACGACGGCGGAGGCGAGGACGTGTGCGCTGTCCGGGTCGGTGCCGAGACTCGACGGCTCGTCTGAGGAGGCGGGAAGAGAGGAAATATGAAGGAATGATTATTAATAACTAAATACATTATTAACGGCGTTCAGGGGGGGGGGGGGGGGTTGGATGATGATGGAAGAAATGACACGTCGGAAACAAAGTAAAGGTCATTTACTGAATCTATATATTGTATTAGCACATTGTCAGTGAATGTAAAGCTTTCGGCGTGCTACATGACAAATGAAAACCCCCCAAAAAGTGTAAAGAATTAATTAAAATGTATTTATCTGCTTAATCGTAGCAGTTCCTAGCTAACGTAGCTAACGACATTAGCGTGTCCGTAAAGCTTCAAACTGTTTCAGCGTGCTACATGACAAATGTAAACCTCCCAAAAAAGTGTAAAGAATGAATTAAAGTGTATTTATCAGCTTTTTCGTAGGAGTTCCTAGCTAACGTAGCTAACGACATTACACACAAAGAGATCCACTGTGTAATCGTTCCGATCGTGCGGCATTCCTCTTTATTATTCCAGCCGAACACGTCGGCATGAATAAAACAAGAACGGGCACTCGGTAGAGCGCATACCTTCGCATATCACAAGATTGGGCATTGAATTATGAACATTTTGGCATTAGTTGCATGCCAATCGGATAGAAATTGATGGTAAAAATAATATTTTGACCTTTTCATGACCTTGCCTTTGACCAAATTGATCCCAAAATCTAATCAAATGGTTCCCGGATAATAACCAATCATGCCACCAAATGTCATGCAATTCAAAGAATATGTTGACCTTCTCGTGACCTTGACCTTGACCTTTGACCCGATCAATCCCAAAATCGAATCAAATGGTCCCCGGATAATAACCAATCATCCCACCAAATTTCATGCGATTCGGTTCAATACGTTTTGAGTTATGCGAATAACACGCACGCACGCATACAAATAAATACACGGTGGTCAAAACATTACCTTCCGCATTTTCAATGCGAAGGTAAAAACAGGAAGTATCACTTGGCTCATGAAATCCCCCCAAAAAACAAAGCGTACTTCAGGTGTGCTATCGCCACTCGGATAAACACGTCGTAAAGCGGCCGCAGCGAGGCGTCTGAGTTCCGATAAGCCGGGAACACGCCTTCCCCTCTCAAATAAACACGGCGGCTTTGCATCGCCACACACACACACAGGGTCATACCGTCTGATATGCAATATGTGTATATTTGTATCGGCCGGACGGCGAGCCCTGAAAGCAAATGAAGAGAGGATGAATCATATCGGGCGATACGCGGGGAGGTGAAAGCAGGTCGAGGGCGTCGTGTGTTCCTTCGTGAGCGGTGACGCCGCCAAATTATAGAATCACAAGTTACAGAAAAAGCTAAAAATAAAAGGATCTAAATGATTAAATTCCTGCCTGATACCTTTAAACCCTCAAAGACATCTCCCAGGATGCCTCACACCTCACTGATGCCAGGGTCCGATCTAAACTACTCGTTTCTGTCTCTGTTCAATGTGAAGCTACTCGGAGGAGATGCTACGCTTAGCTTAGCATACGGTCTGGAAACACCGGGAAGCCGCCGGCTAGAAAGAGTCTGGAATATAACTTTATATTTAAAAGCACAAACATGAGATCGCAGCCATATAATCGTTATTTTTCTCTAAAGTCTGACATGATCAGTGTGAATTAAGAAATGTGTTACACACAGAACACTGGGGAATATAATCTGGATCTAAATGTAGAGATGTACACACACACACACACACACACACACACACACACACACACACACACAGACACACACACACACACAGGTGAACCCTGCTGTTCTGGGGCACAGACAGCTAAGCTAAATGTGCAGCAGTTGTTCCTCTTTTATTGTTTGGAGCTATACTGTGAAATCTAATTGGAGCCGCAGGAACGCTCTTATTACCTTCGCATTGAAAATGCGGAAGGTTATGTTTTGATCGCCGTGTATTTATTTATTTATCTATTTATTTGTATGCGTGTTACTCGCATAACTCAAAAAGTATTACACCGAATCGCATGGAATTTGGTGGGATGATTGGTTATTATCCGGGGACCATTTGATTAGATTTTGGGAACTATCGGGTCAAAGGTCAAGGTCATGAAAAGGTCAACATCTTCTTTTTACCATAGCGTGGTCAATTTCTATCCAATTGGCATGCAACTAATGCCAACATTTTCAGAATTCAATGCCCAATCTTGTGATATGCGAAGGTATGCGCTCTACCGAGTGCCCGTTCTAGTTCCTCTTGTTATGTCACAGTCCATCAGGGCGACGCTTGCGGGGAAATATGAGCCAATTCAGGGAATGGGTGGAGGGGGGGGGGGGGTGCTCCCACTCGGATGCCGCAAGGTGGTTTGAATACGTCCCGGTGTCGCGCCGTCACCTCGTCGCACACCTGACGTCACCCCGGGGTTCAAAATCGCACCAGGAAACAAGCGATGTGAGCCTTTAAATCCCCGTCATGACGCTGCGACTGGAGCTCGACGCCACAGAGGCGTGTTATTTCTCTACTTCAACGAAGTCCGATTCTAACGAGCGACGCGAAACCACGGGGTATTTCCTGTTTCTACATCCACGATGACATTAAGGAAACAAAAGATGTCCTTGTAGTATGAAAAATAAGACCACGACGGGTAACACTTGATATGCAGCGCCTGTTTTTGCCTTTTTTTTGCGGTTGTGTGCATCGACTCGGGTTGTTGTTTTGTTATGTGGTTCCCACGGAGAGAGAGAGAGATTTTTTTTATTTTATCCACAATTAAAGATATCGAAAGTGCAACCGCATCTATAATGGGCAGGAACACCATACTTCACATCTTAAAATGTGGATTTTAAGATGTGATATTAATGCAACTAAGAGGACACATCAGTTCCATCTTGCGTGCAGACAACAGCAGATTGTTTATCTTCTGTTTATCCTGACACACACACACACACTAACACACACACTCTCCTTTGCATGTCAAACCCATGATAGAATTTCCCAATGGACTGAACCCACTTTTCCTCGACTGTATATAAGGATGGAGTATCATTTGAATTTTTCCAAATTTGAAAATATCATAAAATAAAAAAATATATTGCATTGAGGAATATAATCCTAACATATGGTTCCTTGAACCAGATAAGCCAAACTTCTTCATGTATCCGCGTGTTAGCGGAAGGACACAAAGACTTTCCTTAAATAAAACAAAGTCTAAAGTTTCCTGATTCGCATCGACAGCATTTTCCAGATTTAGATAAGAAAATAACAAATCAATATGTCTGGCCGAGCACACGATGGCAAATTTGGAAACTTGGAGCAAAACTAATTCTAATCTGAAGTCAGAGATTAGACGTGGATAGTTCACGTCATTTGCCGTCAGCTCGTTCCAGGCGTGGCGTCGAGAGTCGGCCGAGCTTTCACGCACAAACACACTTTGTCACTCGTAGCCGCGTCATCATGTCTTCACAGCGCTACCCTGCCACTGCGGTTGCTATGGAAACAGGAAGCAGGCGAGCGGAGCCTTACCTATGAAGGGGATCGAATCCAGGGAGTCGTCCAAGTTGTCGGAGCCCGACTTCTGTCGCGCGTCCCCGAGTCTTCTCGGACGGGCCTCCCTGAAGCCGCCGCCGTCGGACGTCCAGCACATGGCTCCGTCTGCGGAGCCGGCCTTCACCAACGGCGGCGGCTCGCGAGTCCCCGCTCCCTGGTTGTCGTTAACGGCGAGCACGTAGGACGGAGGGCGGACGTGGGGCGGCCCGGAGTTCTTGTCCCTTCTTAGGACGACGACCGTCGCGTCCGGTCCTTCCACGCCCGCCGCAAAACCGCCGTTAGTCCGTACGAGGGCGCTGGTGGAACTGGACAGTCCTCTGGCTTTTGGCTTTTGGGTGACGGCTCCATTGGCGGCGGAGGAAGCACGGGGAGAGGCAGCGACGACCACGCTCTGCAGTTTGGAGGAGGTACCGGAGCAAGAGGAGGACCTGGCCGCCAACCCGGCCTCCGACCTGCTCTCCATTTTCAGGCTGTCGGCCCGGCCTCGGAGCAGCAGGTGCAGAGGGGACGAGTGGCTCGGGCGGTTGCCCGCCGCGTTGGCTCGTTGGTCTTTGAGAGGGTCCGTGGGTCGAGAGGAGGGTGAGGCGGTCGAAGGGTCCGAGACGGAGTGGTTGACGGGCAGGCGCGACGGTCTCATTACGACGCCGTCGGTCCGCGACGTGATCGCGTTGGAGTCCGTCGTGAATCTCGTAAACGCGGGAGCAGAGTTGGACAGTCCGCCTCCTCGCCCGTCGCGCTCCTGTCCGTGGAGACTCCTGTTCAGACGAGGCGACGCCCTCGGGCCCGTTCCCTGCCGGCTGGCTCTGGCTTCCTCTCCCCGACACAGCAGCAAGCCGTCCTCCAACGCCACCCGGTCTCCGAAGACGGCCGACCCCCCCCCGGCGTCTCCGGACCGCTGGCCCAGGTAGTCGCAAGACCGCGCCCGAGGTTCGGGGACTCCGGCGACGCCGGAGAAAGGCAGGGCGTCCTCGGACGCGCTCCGGGGCCAATTCCTGTCCGCCGTGGTCCTCTCCGCCCCGAGCCTCTCTTGGGAGACGCTGCGTAACGGAGTCGCCGCGGCGCCCTTCTCCACGCCGCCG
>NC_079403.1:5179826-5184826 GCF_029220125.1 Pseudoliparis swirei
ACCTGCAAGGGTTTCCTGAGCCTTGACAAACACTCAGCTGTTATAAATCTTTTTACTTGGTCTGAGGAAATATTAAAATTTTATGAGATAGGATTTTAGAGTTTTCTTATAATCAGCAATATTAAAAGAATAAAAGGCTTGCAATATATATATAAAACCTGACGTGCAGTCAGAGACACAGAAGTACTGGTTGGACTGGTATTCTGACTTCACAGAGAATTACTTCCCGTTTGTTCCTCTCCTGTGATTTTAAAATGTTCTTAGCATGAACCGGATGAGCCGACAAGACACAAAATACATTTGCGATTTGAATTGCGGTTAGACTAGCCCGGCTCAGAAAAACAACAACAACAACAAAACTGCTCTGGCGCATTATGACGTTCCGCTATATTAAGTCAAATATTTTCAAGCGCACGTTCAATATTTACTGGCGAATGCTTACCAGCTGCAAGATGTCCTCATCCTTTGGCATCACACAGAGTTCCAGTGAGGCATCGCTGATGGAGGGAAAGGGGTGAGGAGGGGAGGAGGAGGAGGGGAGGGGCGAGAGAGAGAGAGAGAGAGAGAGACTGTTATGACACGGGCCGCCAACTGTCGAAAAGTTGAACTTTAATAGCTGCAGTTTAATGAAGTATGAATGAAAGTAACACGTGTGCCAGTCGGCGATAATAATATTATTCTCTCTTGATTCACCGACTGGGTTTTCCCCAAAAACTTTCACAACGGCCGCGAGGGGGGGGGCTCACTCTTCAAATAAATCGTTAAAATAACTCGTAAAGAACGACATGTGGAATGTGGCACCCCGTACCTGTTCTGGATCAGAGCGATGACTTGCGAGTAGGTCTTCCCGATGATGCTCTCTCCGTTCACCTTCACTATCCGGTCCCCTGGAGAGAATTATGGGATGTAATCACAAGCCTCTGCACTCGGGGTCCAAAGCGGTTATCGATCCAAAGAAAACCGCTCCGACGTCGCTCCTTCCAGCACAAACACGAAGTCGAGATCAAAAAGCGGAATGGTCGACACGTGTTTATGCGAAGGCCCCCCGACGTCCATTCGAGCTTTCTGAAGACGGCCGTCTCACAGGAAGAGAGGCGAGGTGAGTTCAGGGGGAGAGACACCGGATAATTGTGGGAAAACAATGCACTCCTTTATCCCGGGAGAGCAGATAAAACAAGTTTAGTGGGCTGGTCCGGCCCACTTAACTTCCCCCGTAATGCAGAGTGCTAATCTGGCAGTTGGAGCTGGAAGGAGCCGACTTTCACCAGAAGGGAGTCGGTTCAGGTATTTTATTATATTTCTCTATAATCAGGAGTGATTCGCGAATCAATAAAGAGACAAAGTGGGAGAGGTTGGAATAACAGAGTGCATGTTATACTTTGTTCAACCTCCCACGAAGAAGCCATCTGTTCTGTGGTAACTCGTGTCTGTTTGGCCTGGCGCGGTTACAAGGAAGTGGAATTACCTCCAGCGCCGAGAAATCCTGGCATCGAACGCCTCTTTGAGGCGAGATTTGAGGAGGCTATCAGGAGCGGTGGCACCATCCCCATAGAGACTGTGTGTGTGTGTGTGTGTGTGTGTACCTGTACAGAGTCCAGCTCCGTGGGCGGGGCCTCCCTCTTTCACCTGCTTGACGAAGATGGTGTCCATTGGCTCGAGCCGGTTCCGCTGTCGCCCTGGCAACAAGAGAGCACATGCAGCGAGGCGATTGGTCCACACAGTGAGGAGGAAAGTCAACCACAGCAACATTTGTGGCATCGGCACGCGTTTTTTTTCTGTACGATTTTCCCAAAAAACTTTTACAATTTATAAATCGATTTGATTTTCAATTCAATTCAGTTCATTTGTATAACCCATTTTCACAAATTAAAAATTTGTCTCAGAGTGCTTGAGAATCTGAATTTGGATTTGATCCACTCGTTCGGTTTCACTCGGCGAAGGGAGGGACGGCTCACCATGTCGTGTGAGGGGCGAGCTGGTGGAGGAAGTCCAGCGATTAAGAAAATTAAAAAAACATGTGTTATATGTGATTTATAGCAGTTATGCGCATGCAGTAAAGAGGGAGGGGCTCTGCCGGTGCATCCAATTAGGACTAACTCGTTTTTCGCCGATCCATAAGCCTCCATCTCAGTTGGCCTCGAGGAAGTGTAACATCGGAGCATCCCGCCGCTCGGTCCTCGGGGAGCGCCGGCCAAGTGCGTTGGCACGAGCGGCAATGCCTTCATGACCCAGGGCAGAGCGGCCGTTGTGTACGACGGCCCTGAACGGCTGCGGGTTCAGATAGATGCTGGAGGAGCGACTTCAAAAGAAGGTGAGAGCTGTCGAACGATCAGTTCACCAGTAAACACTGCAGGTCCGCCCGCTGCAGGGTCGCTCTCCGGCCAGTAGGGGGCGCTGCAGCACACGACACGAGCGCCGTGTGCACGTTGTTACTGTGTTTTCCGCTCACAGCGTGCAGGACAAGAGCTTCACATGTCAAGAAAACCAACAGCTCGAATGAAACGTGTGCACTGGCGCATTAACCCCCCCCCCCCCCGTGGCACGCAGCTGGATGAACGGGATTAAATGTGGAAATCTAAAGCTTCTTTCTTTCTTTTTTGATGCTCCTAACTGTCTTAAACCAAAAGCATGAACTACTTTGTGGATGAAATGAGGAAAGATTCCACTTCGGCCCGATCCAGAAGCACACAGGGTGAGCGTTGGGTAACCTCCGCCGCCCCCCTCGGGTGGTGCTCGGGGCAGATGCTTCGGGACAAGGCGCCTCATTCACACGTCGCGGGCGCGTGTGAATGAGGCCGAGCTCGGCCTAAGAATAGATGACAATAACTTCAAACTGCAGATGATCGACAAAATGTCCAAGAAACTCAGCTGATGGCCACAAAATGTTTTCAGGAGTTCAAAATGACATTTTCACACGTGTCCGAAGTCTATTTCTTCTGCCCCGATAAGAAAGGGCTTTATTCTCTAGGGGTTATAATCTAGATTGAAGTAAATTAATCTAAAGTAAATCAAACTAAACTCCTGTTTCCAGGATGAATTAAGTCCTCGCTTCAAGCCCGTAAACTTTGTCTTTCCCTTGTCAAACATCGTTGAGCCAAATAACTTCTGTAAACGATGAAGTACGAGAAGAAAAAGCAGAAAAAAAACTCCCATTTAAGAAGCTTGAGAAGCTTGAGAAGCACTCTGGTTTAAAAAAAAGGACAAAAACAATAAATCGTTTATCAAACAATGTGGGAGAAGGGGTTCATTTCTTTTTGCACCGCCAATTTCTCACGTATCTAAAAAAACAAACACAATGGATATCCCCATTTTCCAAAAACGCGACAAATCTTCCACAACAAATTGACCTCGTTTTCTGGCTCCTGCACTTGACTCCTTTCTATTAAATATGAATAATATAGAGAAACGTGATTTATTTTCCTCACTGTACGTCTTTTACGACCTCATCTGGTCCAATCTACTGTAGGGGGGGGGGTCTGTGCGTCGGGTCTCTGCCAGCGGTGGAATATGAATATAGGAGCACGTAATCCCGCCGCGGTGCGTTCCCCGTCGCGTGGGAAGGTCAAAGCACAAGTACACTTTACATAAATCCATGAACTCCAACTGCTTTCAGAAGGAAGTCGTTCACCACCGACCTCCTCCTCCTCCTCTTCGTCCTGCTCCTCCTCCTCTTCCTCCTCCTCCTCAAAGGAGAGCGGATCGCTGTAGGACGAGGAACAATAAATACTGTAACTCGGTCTTATGTTCCCCATTAAGAAGCCCTCAGTTCCCCCCCCACACACTGACACACACTGACACCGTCAAGTCAGCAGTTTTTCCTTTCATGTAAGTAAGTGAGTGCATGACATTAGGTAACGTAATATTTCTTGGAGACCAGAACTGAACTTGTATGGCCAATGTTTTTATATGTTTTTGTTTTTAACATAAATGATGTTAAACTTTAACGCCTTTGATGAGAATCTTTCACGTTTGCTTATTAAAAAGTTTCCACCAAAGAAAACTGAATGTGAAAAGTTGATTTGTGGCAAATATGAGACGAACGCACTGAAGGTCTCATATCGTGGACAAGACGTCGTGGACGAGACGTCGTTGACGAGATATCGTGGAAGATATTGTGGACGAGACGTCATGGACGAGATATTGTGTAAGACATCGTGAAAGATATCATGAACGAGGCGTCGTGGACAAGATATCGTGGAAGATATGGTGAACGAGACATCGTGGACGAGACATCGTGGAAGATATCGTGAAAGAGACGTCATGGACAAGATATTGTGGAAGATATCGTGAACGAGACATCGTGGACGAGATATCGTGGAAGACATCGTGAACGAGACGTCATGGACGAGATATTGTGGAAGACATTGTGGACGAGACATCGTGGAATACATCGTGAACGAGACGTCATGGACGAGATATTGTGGAAGACATCGTGGATGAGACATCGTGAAAGATATCGTGGACGAGATGTCGTGGACGAGACATCGTAGACGAGACATCGCGGACTAGACGTCGTGGACACACACACACACACAGTGTTTTTCCCAGCACAGACAGGAAGGTGGGGGATAACTTTCCATCCCCACTTTTTTTTCTTTCTTCTATGAATTCCAAATAGCGAAAGAAAGAAAAGAGGATCCACTGACCACACGGCCAAATAAATACATAAATAAATAAATAATAAAGTCTTCATTGTTGTTTGTTGTCGTTTTGTGACTGAAGCCAAACTCTCCACCGAGTTCAGGTTCAGCTGAGGGAACAAGTGACATCTGGAAGCCGATGAAGCTTCTTCCTCCTCCTTCTTCTCCTCCTTCTCCTTCCTCCTCCTCCTTCTTCTCCTCCTCCTCGTTCTTCTTCCAATCCTCTTTCTTGCTCTTCTTCTCCTACTCTTCCTCCATCTTTTTCTTCTCCTCATCCCTTTTAATTCTCCTTCTTATCCTTCTTATTCTCCTCCCTTTTCCTCCTCCTTCTTATCCTCCTCCTCATTTTCCTCCTCCTTC
>NC_079403.1:5187326-5194826 GCF_029220125.1 Pseudoliparis swirei
TTACAAGTCAAATTCCCTTCATTCTTATTCCCGTCATAAAAGCTTCATCTGGATCAACTCGGCTGACCCGGCACGCCGCCGAGAGGCAACGGAGGCTTGATGAGCCGAGTGACCTCCTCGTGTGTGTGTGTGTGTGTGTGTGTGTGTGTGGGGGGGGGCATCATTCTCCATCTGCTGAGCTCTGCGTTGAGTGGTCCTCACGCCCGTGCCTCTGTGCACCGCCGCCCCTCGGGCCTCCTGTACGACTCCTCTCAGGTAGGAGTCACGTAAAGGAATTCGAGTTCGGGAATCGGATCGCATTCCCACGCGGGGTTTCCCCCCCGCCGCGGCAGGGGGCCCTCGGTGCGCCGCTCGTCTGAGGCCCGTGTTGAAGGAGGGCGAGGTGGGAGTGTGGCGTGAGGAATGTGACGCCGAGGGCCAAGAGGGATGATGATGAGGGACACTTACAGGAATCTGTCGATTTCCCGCTGCGAGGCGGTTTCCGAGAGTCAGAAACGATCCCAGAACCCCGAGCTCGGCCCGGATTCCTCCCTCTCTCTGTCCACTCATGCCATAACAATCCCCTGAATCACACCTGGGAGGGCTTTGGGCTCATTACAAGACCAACAAACGGCCAATGGCGATAATCTTCCTCCCCCTCGCCCCCCCCTCCTCCCCACAGGAAACACTGGCGTATCAGCTTGTTTGCAAAAAGAGAAGACCTCCCCCCCGAACCCCGGAGCCGAGATGAGATGAGAAGAATTCGAGGTTGTGTCAAGTAAAGTGGATATTTAGTCAAAGCACAAAAAAGTGCAATGGATTATTTATTCATGTCGTTTCTGAGAGCCCCAGAAAGGGGGTGGAGCCATGTGAGAAGGCCTCGAGAGCGGACGACTGGAACTGGAGTGGAATGAGGCCCAGCAGAGAGCAACGCTCTGGAGACCAGCGACCAGCGTGAGGCCGCCCGCTCCACCTGCTCCACCTGCACCATGTTGTTTTTTTTACGCTTCACTACGACACACCATAGAAATATGTTTAAAAAAGCGCATTCATGATGCTATCAACGGGGCTAATGAAATGTTTCAGAGTGAATATATTAGAGTGATGGACTGTCAATCCTAATTTGATCTCTATTGTGGGGGAAGACTGACGGAGAGCTGAGAGTAAACGCTTTCTGTGGCGTTGTTATTGCAACACCTGAGGTCCCACAGCACGTCTCTAATGGCTCTGATGCATGCTGGGAATCTTTTTTTTAGGGGGGAAAGAAAAAGGGGAAATATAACACTTACCTCGACTGCCGTTGTCTTCATCCTGGAAGAGAAGAGACAGAAAATAAAGGATGATGATTTTATTTCAGTCAAGAGATTCTTTTTGGGGGGAATTATCTCTTTATTTATCTTCTGCATCAGTAGATATTCACAGGCAGATGTTCACTTCAATATAACATGTAATAAAAATATAATAAAAATATGAATATAACATGGAATAAAAATATAATACTGATATAATAAAAATATAACATGTAATAAAAATATAATAAAAATATAACATGTAATAAAAATATAATAAAAATATAACATGTAATAAAAATACAATAAAAATATAACATGTAATAAAAATATAATAAAAATATAACTTGAATAGAACATGTAATAAAAATATAATAACAATATAACATGTAATAAAAATATAATAAAAATATAACTTGAATGTAACATGCAATAAAAATATAATAAAAATATAACTTGAATATAACATGCAATAAAAATATAACATGAATATAACATGTTATAACAATATAATAAAAATATAACTTGAATATAACATGTAATAAAAATATAACATGAATATAATATAAATATATGTGACTGCAAATATAAAGAAAGATCATTTTTCTCACCATCTCCAAACCACTAAATCCTTTTCTTTTTCATATAGCTATAAAATTGTTAGATATATATATAATACCACAGACAAAACGAGCATGTTTTAGACTTGAACTATTTCCTCTGGCATTATTACTAAACTAAACGCCACACAAGTAGAAAAAAGAAAAGGTAGATAACGAAAGACGGAAACAGGAGCGACCGTTTGTTACGTTAGCTAAACGCCGGAGTCGCGCAGCGGCGTTGTGTCCAAACACACGTGGTTTCTTACATTTCATGGCCGAAGCAATGGATCGATAATGGAGATATGAGTCGGTTACAGCCCGAGAAGGAATCTCTCAGTGAAGATTAGATGATCCGCAGAGAAAACAAAGTTGTTATCCTTGAACACAGATACGCACTTAAAGACAAAAACAACTGCGTAACCATGTCGATGGCGATGCTTATCTCTTTCCATTTCCTCAACACCGTTAAACCTGTAATTTCCTTCCGTTGAAGACCACACACTCCTGCTTAAATCCACCTCTCCCCAGAGACACACACGTTCCCCAAGGGTCCTCACCGCTCTCTGAGGGCTTTCCTTAAGACGGCCTGACCCTCTTCAAGCTAACGCTTAAAACGGAGATTAATCAAGAGCTCCGATCCAAGACCCCGAGCGCAATGATGATGTAATGCGTATACACATGTGTGAGGGGACGAGGTTACGCAACGGGAGAATTTAAGGAGGAATTTAAGGCTTCGGTTTTGAATATTTCCCAGAATCCCGTCTTATGACGAGAAGACCCCGGATGACCCGAGACGGTCGGCGAGAAAGTCGACACAAAGTGTAGTTTGAGTTTCGGCTTCGTCGGTTAAGCGTTTTACGTTGAATTTACTCCCTTTATTCTGTATATATTACCACCTTCTGTACACAGGGTTCATACACATGGTGACCAATGGATTTCCAGGACTTTAAACCAAATTTTCATGACCAAACATTGTGTGAAGTCTCGGTGGATGAGTATAGCTTAAGTGAAGCAAATGAATGAGACAATAGTTTGATTAAAAGAATAAATATGTATATAAATGTTTATTATTTTAATCAAACTGCGTAAATGAACATATGAATAGAACAAATTTTCCATGACTTTTGGAAATTACATTTTGTTTCCAAGGATTTTTACAGGCTTCGCAACCTTTTTTTAAATTCCATTACTTTTCCAGGTTTTCCGTGACCGTACGGACCCTGTGTAAAGTGTTTTCCTTTATATTTTGCATTCTTTCTTTTTTATTATAGTGTTATTTCTAAACTATTGACTCAAGAGATAGAGCTCCAAAGGGTCTGCTGGTCTAGACACAAATGAAAAATAAAAAGTTGAATCTTGAATCTTCACTTAGCAGCGCGTGCCTCTCAGATTGTTTCTCAGAAACAACCCTGTGGTAGAAGAAGGCCTTCTGGGAGAAAGCGTCTTATCTTTACACGGAAACGTCTGAAAACCCAACCAGAAGCCAAGAGCGCCGAGCAGCCGACACCACGCCATCTCAGTCAAAATACATTTCAGAGAAAAGGAAACCGGAATTATTACTTTTACAACAACTGATAGTCAGGAGGACCGCGATAAGCTTTCGAGAAAGCGGACATGAAACTAGCGGCACAGTCTGGTTCAAGAAGTATTTAACCAAAGCCCTTCAGAGTGCACACGAGGAGCCGGAAGTGCTCCAACATCTGGATTAAAAGCAGCTGATTGGTGCTGATGTTGTCCAGGACACAGCTGGCTGACCTCCCAGGTGGGATGACACGAGTCAGGGAGGCTCTAAATACCTCTCCTGACCTCCACGCTCACACATAACATCCTCCTGCCTTTATGTGTCATCGTGGAACGTCTATTTTTGAACATATATCGGTTATATTTAGTGTTGGAGGAGAAAATGTTATGCGGTACAGACTGTAGATACCATTCACATCACCTAAGCTGTTCCCCAATTCTATGGGGTTCAGTACGCCGTGTGTCCGCAGTCAGACGTCAATATCCAAAACAATCAGATACATCTGTTGATTACCGTCGCATTGAAAATGCGGAAGGTTATGTTTTGATCGCCGTGTATTTATTTATTTATTTGTATGCGTGTTATTCGCATAACAAAACAAGTTTTAAACCGAATCGCATGAAATTTGGTGGGATGATTGGTTATTATCCGGGGACCATTTGATTAGATTTTGGGATCGATCGGGTCAAAGGTCAAGGTCAAGGTCATGAAAAGGTCAAAATCTTCTTGAATCGCATGAAATTTGGTGGGATGATTGGTTATTATCCGGGGACCATTTGATTAGATTTTTGGATCAATCGGGTCAAAGGTCAAGGTCAAGAAAAGGTCAAAATCTTCTTTTTACCATAGCATGGTAAATTTGTATCCAATTGGCATGCAACTAATGCCAAAATGTTCATAATTCAATGCCCAATCTTGTGATATGCGAAGGTATGCGCTCTATCGAGTGCCCATTCTAGTTTATTAAGCGTTACGTTCATAAATTGTCGGAAAGGGGACAAATTAGATGTATTTAGGGCCTGAAGCTCAGTTGTTTAGTCTGGCAAACAGTCAAAAAACACTAAAATACTGTGATATCACGTTAAACTATTGCCTGTCAAAGGACTAATTAACAGTTGGACCAATCACGGCAGCTCTACCAGGATCTATAGACCCATTTGGAGAACTGTTATGGCTTCGATCACGTCGAAGTTCTTCCGCTTTAATCATCCGTACACCAGATGAACTGTGTGAGGGAATACTGTGTAAGAGGTAGAAGCTCGTTTACGTGGAATTTCAAGTCAATCGCAACTCCCGAGCTTTAAATTCTGTCATTTTATTTCTTCGCTTTTAAATTGGGGGTAAATATCGGACGATTCGCGCCCTTAAATTTAAACTTTTCTTCTACGAATAATTACAAAAGACACTCGGAGAGCTCACCCCCCCCACCGAGGCCTATTCCATGAGTGTCTAATTCGGATCCACAAGAAAACAGATCCATAGGACTTTAATAACATCGTCACCCATAAGCAATTTTAGCGTGAATGTCACGTTTTTGAATCTTCTTTGTACAAAGACACATTCATAAAAGGAGATTTTTTTGGGGGGGGGTATTTTTCCACTCATAGTTTAACAAAAATCGGATGAGTAGTTTTTCTGTGATCCTGTCGAGGAAAGAAAACTACCAAATAAAAAACCAAAGCTTCATGGTGGCGGTCCGAATCAAAACTGTAGACCAGAAAACATAAACCAATTCCACCATGACGTTCAAGTCCCTCGTCTCTGTGTCGACCAACAGTCGGGATATCGTTAAAAGAAGCATCTGAAAACCTTCCTCCCGCTCCACAACTCGACGGAGGAGCTCCGGCAGCTGGGACGCGTTACAAGCGGCCGGCGGTGAAACGACTTCAGACGAGCAACCAAAGCATAATAAATATGATGAATAGTTTACATACTGCGCGCAATTAGTAAGCAGTGTGTGGAGCTGGCAGGCGGCGGCGATGTCGCAACGGCACTAAATACTGAGGCGTTTGTGTACAGCCGTGTCAAAACAGCAGCTTAAAGCCATGATTAAAGCCCCCCCCCCCCCCGTTGTGTCACACAAATCAGGTGCTTTATAATCACCGCAGACACTAACACACTTTATGAGAACAGTCTGGTTGAGAACAACGGCCGGCAGCTACAACTTCAGGCCGGAGTTATCGCAGAGGACGAGAGCCGAGGGAGCGAGTCGGGGTTCGGAGGGAAGAAATAATAATAATAATAATAATAATAATAACTTTATTTTTTAGCACCTTTAAAAACAATGTTTACAAAGTGCTCCACAGAGAGTCAAAGCAAAATAAGTGGAATAGCAACAAACCAATATTACAATTAAAAGTATATGTTAAAATGAAAAATACAAATAAATAAATAAAAAACCCAATAAATTAAAAATAAATTAAAAACAGACAAACTAAATTAGGGGAACCAAAGTTCTGCATAAAAAGACGAGATCACTTAAAAGCTGTTCTATAAAAATGGGTTTTAAGAAGTGATTTAAAAGAAGTTACTGATTCTGAAAGAAAGTCCAAGGAACGGGACAAAAGAAACGGAACGCCTCCCGTACCGCACGGCGCGGCATCCCCGAGCTCAATCTGAAAGATTATACACGGGCGGATTTACTTCACACGCTTATTCTGGGTTCATACACGTGTTGACCTATGGATTTTCCAGGACTTTAAACCAAATTTCCATGACAAAACCAATTGTGAGAATGTAGTATTTCTATTTAAAATGATAATTCCAAAGCATACAGTTTATACCGCGTGAATAAATTTATGGATTTAACAAATTTCCACGACTTTTTCAAAACTTTGGGGATTTAAATTTTTTTCCATGACTTTTTCCAGGCCTGGACACAACCATTTTCCAGGTTTTCCATGCTCGTACGAACCCTGTTTATTCTACAGTTGGTACTAAAAAAATATTGGGATTATTTCATCTGTTTTCAATATGATGTATTTCAGCGACGATTTGTTCAACATTTATTCAGCTCCTGTTCCCGCCCCGAGGCTAACGTCAACAAAAGTGTATTTACTCTGCTGAGAGGAGTATACTATCTCACCTCCACCGTCACACTGTCTCTTGCTTGTTTTTGAACTATTAATCGGCGCTAAATAGCATCACGTGACCATAAAAAAAAGGCTGTAGGTGCGAGATAGACGGCGCTCTGTCACCTTCAGAGAGTTGTGGACGGCGGACTCCGGCGGGTAGACGATGAAGTGTCGCAGCGTGAAGCCGAAGCCCTGGGAGGTTCGGCGCAGGTGAAGCGTCTTGGGCCCCGGCCAGGAGAAAGGCTCCTCCTCCGCCCCGGGGGAAGGCACGGCCGACGCCTCGCTCTGATCGCGCCCATCCTTCTGCTTGGCCTGAAAGGAGAACAAACAAAAAAATGGCTACGTCAGTGTTGATCTTCAGGAGCCTGCACTGTGGTGTTGACACAGAGGGGGAACACACTCATTTGCTTCTCTTGCTGAGCGTTAGAGGAGAAGATTGATACCACACATGGCTATGTATGGTAAATACAAGCTAGTAGCGACAGGAGGCTAGGTAGCTTAGCTTAGCATAAAGACTGGAGGAGAGATTGCGCTTTGTTTTTCTAGAGATTGAGCTTTAGGAGGTGCTGATCGGCAGATTATGTTACAATTACAACCAGGCTAGATTTTTCCCCGTTTCCAGTGTTTATGCAAAGCTAAGCTAACCAGTTGCTTCACACAAAACATACAAATAATTGCTGGAAGTTGGAAAAATATAGACATCATCTTGAATCTTGAGCCTCGTCATATTGAACCCAGTTTGGGATCTACTTATGCCGATGACGCATCGCTCTACAGACAAGAACATGAAATAAGATTAGATTAAATAATATATTCCTTTATTGGTCCCTCAGTGGGGAAAGTGCAGGATCACAGCAGTGGGTGCACAGTAGAGCAGTAATAAAAAATATATATTTAGAAAAATGAAATACTAAATAAAAAAGGATGGTAAAAGTGCCTTTTCCACATGTTCCCTGTTGAGAACCAACCGGCATCCCTCGGTTCACCTCCACCAGCGTGGTCAGTTAGGCGGTTTGAAGAAGATGAAAAGATGA